>NW_025765948.1:0-85633 GCF_003918875.1 Haliotis rubra
CATTGGAAGCTGGGCAGTGTGACATTAATGTCATGTTACCACTGGAAGCTGGTCAGTATGACATCAATGTTATGTTACCATTGGAAGATGGGCAGTGTGACATTAATGTCATGTTATTTACCACTGGAAGCT
This sequence comes from Haliotis rubra, assembly GCF_003918875.1. Lineage (NCBI taxonomy): Eukaryota > Metazoa > Mollusca > Gastropoda > Lepetellida > Haliotidae > Haliotis > Haliotis rubra. The sequence goes on from NW_025765948.1 coordinate 133, forward strand.
GGGCGGTATGACATCTAATGTTATGTTACCGCTGGAAGCTGGGCAGTATGACATCAATGTTATGTTGCCGCTGGAAGCTGTGCAGTATGACATCAATGTTGTGATACCACTGGAAGCTGGGCAGTGTTACATCAATGTTATGTTACCACGCTGGAGCTGGGCAGTATGACATCAAACGGTATGTTACCACTGGAAGCTGGGCAGTATGACATCAATGTTGTGTTACTCATTGGAGGCTGGGCGGTGTGACATTAATGTCGTATTTGCCATTTGGAAGCTGGGTCAGTATGACATCGATGTTAATGTTGCCGTTGGAAGCTGGGCGGTCAGTGACATTAATCGTATTACCACTGGAAGCTGGTCGGTATGACATCAATGTTATGTTACCCATTGGAAGATGGGCAGTGTGACATTAATGTCATGTTACCACTGGAAGCTGGGCAAGTATGAAACATCAATGTTTATCATTACCACTGGAAGCTGTGCGGTATGACATCAATGTCATTTACTGCAACAGGCTGGGCGATTCGGCATCAATGTTATGATACCGCTGGAAGCTGGAGCAGTGTTACATCAATGTTATGTTACCACTGGAAGCTGGAGCAGTATCACATCAATGTTATGTTACCACTGGAAGCTGGGTGGTATGACATCAATGTTATCATTACCACTGCTGGGCCCGGGCAAATCGTCTCAATGTCATGTTACCACTGGAAGCGGGGCGTGATATCAATGTTATGTTACCACTGATGGCGGGCAAATGATATCAATGTTATGTTACCACTGGAAGCTGGGCGAGGAATTATGATATCAATGTTATGTTACCAGTGGATGCTGGGCAGTATGAAATATCAATGTTATGTTACCAGTGGATGCTGGGCAATGTAATATCAATGTTATATTACCAGTGGATGCTGGGCAGTATAATATCAATGTTGTATGTTACCAGTGGATGCTGGGCAAATGACACCAATGTAGCGATTGATGATTGAGGCTGTGTAGATTTGAAAAGCATTATCCATAGCTAGCTATAGTGGAGGAGATATGTGTAATAATATAGTCACAGATCTGTCATAATCGAGAGTTGATCTTATTAGCGCTCAGATTCTGTTCACAAGAAGTGTAAAATGTGATTTACTATCACCTGCCAGAAATAGATATGTTAAGATTCCATATAATAGAGTCAAAAGGCTTATAATTAGTACATGCGCTATGGATCCATTGATTTCTGATTCTGCTCACAAGAAGTTGAAATGTTATCTACTATCACATGTAAAATTCTTATTTTAAAGGGTGTTATCAAATTTTATTTTTTGTTGACTGAACATGAGGCAATAAGAAAATCCCAATCTCTTAAAATGTGTACTGTTGATTTTGCCAATTCTATGCCACCAATAAACAACTGCAGGAAAATATAACTTACACTAACAAATGGTCACCACAACATGCTGGAGCCCACATTTGCATCCATTGTTATGAATGTGTTTAATAATGAATAATTTTAGGTATATTCTACTACTGTCTATTATTGAACAATCCAATGGTTGATGAGTTTGCTCTGGCTCCCCAGTATGATATCCTATATATTTCCAGATATACATGGGAGTGAGTAGAAGTTTAGGATTTTCAGCCACACTCAGCAATAAGCTATATGTCTGGATCAGACAGTCCAGTGGTCAACAGCATGAGCATCAATCATAGCAGTGGGAACCAATGACGTATTGTCAACCAGGTCAACCAAGCCTGACCGAGTGAGTTGGTAAAAGCCTCTTGTAATCAAGCATGGGTTACTGAAAGCCAAATCCTATTTCGGACCTTCACAAATAGCGTGCATCGATTGCGTCGTGCATGCATGTGTTTTTGTTTTCTTCTTCTTTATGCCGCAAATGCTTGCTCGGTCGCATAACGATGCAGAGTTAGTTGCATGACTTGGATGACGGGGCCGTATGTGTGCCTCTCGAAGTTGTAGAAGCTGGAGCTACTTCAACAAGGTACACGTTCTGCATTCTTTGTTGAGGATAGACACTGATGGTTTACATTGAACAGCGGTAGAGTGCGGTTGGTAAAATGTTTTGTTGTTCGTTGATGTCATATGGTGCTGATCTGCGAGTGATTGTGGGCTGTATGGCGGTAATATGAAGTTTGGCACAGGCGGATCATTTATTTGTAGTTTGGAATCTTGCGTTGGTAGATTAATGAAACGAAAATGTGGATGAGAGATGATGGAAGTAGCAGCATTTTTGGAAGTAATACTCTATGTTTTTCGTTGCATTAGATAATGCTTTTCCTTATTGCACAAGGGATGATTTGTGCTCTTTGCCATGTGGCCTGTGATTAACGAATAAACATCTTGTTCTTGTTCTGTTTTCATTTTGCCTTAACACAGATGTTTAGAAGAAAGCATGGGTATACATCTGTATGCATATAACATCATGTATATATTGATATACCAGAGTTCTTTCCACGGGCAGAGAAAACAAGCAGAATTTTGCGTAAGTATTGTCATTTGAACACACAGCACATAACATTGTTATTTCATTATGACAATTCGTTAAAACTCTGCTACTTACAACAAGTCCAAAGGTGTTTGTTTAGGAGTCTGCATCATAAGTATGCTATACCAATATCAATCAATGAAAAGTAAAAGGCCAAAATGGTCATGCCATATATGAAACTTAGGACTGAGGAGGTAAATAAAGAGAGCTCAGTACTTGAAAACCTATTCCTAGAACCTATTAAGATTTTTAGCATCCTCATTTTGTATAGTAGAGTTAGGAACTAGCAAACATTACTGATCATAATAGAGCTTTCCCATCTTCAGTTACTACTGCATACCTGTAACTACATGTATATTATTCATGACTCAAAATCTGTTCTTGACACAAAATCATAAATAACACACACCTAACATATATTCCAGTTCCTTTTTATCAAATTTACAAGCTAAAATGGCGCTGGATTGCTGAACATCTTGCTAGTCCTATCACCCAGACTTTTAATTGTAGAACTTACTCAAAGTCATTCCTAAATTACTTGTCAAATAAGAATATGATCATAATGAAGTTGTTATCCATAGACTATCATACTTACCTTTCTTGTTATTAACTTCTAAAATGGCAATCAAGCGAGATCACTTGTCCAACAGTGAGCCGCATTCATTAAACCTCACACCTAATGCTTTAATGGGTCCAACACCAACATTAAAATATATGTTGTACAAAGGTCAAGGAAACTTTTAGACACACTATCTATTTACATTCACTGCTAAAGTTCTGAAATGACTTAGGCATATACATTCCACTCAAAACTGATTCACTGATTTTCAAATCTTTTCACAAAAGTATTATTATTTCTCCCACAAAATTCCCTACATGAGCTAATCCACCTTGCTCAAGTGTAAGAAGGTTCTCACAGCTTCCAGGGAGTCAGTTTCTCCTTGGAATTCATATATCAACAATCCAGCTGACAGCAGCAGAGTCTGAACAGAACTGGCTACTCAGTAGCTTAATTAGGGAAGTATCAGTTGATATGTTTATGGGAAGTCTGCTGTCAGTGCTGCGCTAGCCTAGCCACATGTATTCAGTTAGCTTCAGCCATTAACAGACCAATGAACCTTTCTGTTTTAACTAGGAATTTCCACTTTTTAACTAATTTGGCTCCAAGCAAGTCTAGAAGAGACAGAGACGCTCGTCAAGAGATATTGGTTTTACGTCTTTCTGTCTGGGTGATCATGAGGTCATGAAATCATCCTTTGCATAATGTCATCAGATTGACATGCTTGATGTTTTCTTAAAATCAGCTGTTAGAGTTATATACATGTATATGAGTTAAAGTAGAAATGTTCGTATTTGCATATAATCATTGGATTGATAAATAGAGGAATTTTCTTTCTCCAATACATATTATATGCAACTTGATGTTTGCAGTAAATGTGAGAAATGCATCCTAGATATGTAATGATACTTGTTGATAATAATGAAATGTCACTTGCGGCGTTCATGTTTAGGAAGCGTTTTAACGGTTGAGGGTATGATTCTTTGTTATGCACCATCATGTACTTTCGTGCAAAGGTTATATGCCAATAGGTAATAGGTAATATATTCATCTCACACCTTGCTCTTCACCAAAGCTCAAACTATTATGGTGTGCATTTCAAATGTAGCAAACCTGATGTTATTCATAAAATACTTTTCCTATGTCCAGAATATATTTACAAAGTATTAAACTTGTGGTTAACTAAATTAAATGTGTGCGAAGCAACTTTGGTATGCAAGTTAAGTCACTTAATATACACTGATTTTATCTAAACCAAACTGATGACCCTATAGAGACTACACTTGTGTTTGCTGTAAATACTTACTGAGATACTGTCATGTCACAAATGAATGTGCCTTCTCAATCACTGGATCACAGCTGCCTCATCACCACCAAGGGTATGCTGTGAACTGCTTGCACCCTTCCTCCCTCACATGCCAGAGACCTCCCTCCTCTCTCTACCCATCCCCAGTGTCAGTGTCAGTGTCTAACTGGTAACTAGTTGGAGGTTGTTGAAATTAATTAACAGTGTAAAGAAATTTGACCTCTGGGTATAAACCAAAGACTATTCAATACCTTTATCAGACAGTACAAAGTTTTCTTTCAAGAACAGTTGTTATAGTACAGGCACTGATACAGAAACAAGTCTCTGAAAAACTTCAAAGTAGAAAGAAGAAGAATGGTCAACATCTACCTGAATGCTCACACAAACAGGTAAGTTAATCTGCCACTGACTGCACTGTGCTGTAATATCAACTTACAAAGTTAACTTTCAGTTAGTGCTTTGGTTAGATTGTTCTACACTGTCATACATTCTTGAGGAAGGAATGTTATTGGTATACTTATTATTGTAATTCTATATATTATTATTGTCATCATTCTTAATTAATTATATGAGAGAAACTATGACAATGAAGTTTATTACCCTTGTGTTTATCTTGATGGGGCCATTCAAGAATAACTGCTTTGAACACAATTAAAAGCACATATATAGGGAAGGTTTGTATTTTTTAGATTAACTCTTACAAATGGTGACCCTATTTGTTTTCAAGAATCTGAGAATGAGTCAGTATAGTAGCATAATGATTGAACTTTTAGTTTGTGACCCCATAACTGATTTAGGCAATTACATTATTGCATAAACAATCAGAACCTAGAAATGAAGTGGAATATGTTATAACCTCGTAGCCCAACCTTGAAGAGAATTGAAAAGAACTTAAACAAAACAGTAGATTAAAACATATATAAGTTGACCAAGGAATTATATGTTACTGATCCTGATGTGAGTAAGATGGAAAATGACTTTTCAAATATAATGTGAAAATTTGATGATTTATTGAGCCATTTAAAGGAAACATTTGGTGAGCTAAGAAATAATAAATACAGAAAGTATAAGAAAACTTCCTTAGTATAAGTGAAGGTATGTCATCAAGGCTTTAAAAATATCAACAGAAATAGCATGGAAAACAGATGTCACATGGAATTCAATTTGTAGAATGAGAAACAAACATGAGTAATGTGTGACATCACCCACAAAATCAGCAGCACAGAAGGGAAAATGTGATGGTAAGAAGCTGATATCAAATGTCTCTGAAATATTATTTTTAACTGTTATTTTTAAATACTGAAGATAATATAAAAATGAAGAATAGCTTACACAACTGAAATTACAATCTAATACATTGATATGGCAGAATGAATATATGATATTAACAGATTGAGGAGTCTTGATTTTCACTGAAGAGAAATGTTTAACATATTAAGATACATAGAAATATGGATTTACAGGTACATCAAGGATATAAACAATAACAACCAAATGACTGGAAATGTCATTACATGTATTCCAAATTCGAAGTCTAAGGAAATTATAATACCATTATTTCATAAATATCCTTTTATTGGGTCCAGATTTATTGAGAAGGCATATACAAAATTCTGTATATAACTCAGAAGAAAGTTTAAAATCAACTTTGCAACTATTACTTATTTCATAACATGTCAAGGTTAATAAGTTAACATTGACTAGACTTGTATTATCTGTATTGTATCAGTGGGTAGTTCTATTAAAATCTGTTGGTGCTTTCCCCTTGACTGGTAAGGTAAGTGCTAGGAATTATGTTTGACATAAAATTACTGGTACATATCACTACTAAATACCAGGAAAATACTAATAAATACTAATAAGACATCAGAAAGTGGAGAAAGAAGTGCAATTCATGTATATTCTTACTCTGTACCAAACCTCAAGTACATAATGTCATCGATGGGATAATATATTATATATTTTCTATAGCATTTGCTCATATGATTATTTTACCTTTCTCAGGCAGTAACTTTTCACAAATGTTATAAAAGCTGCACATCTAGATGAATAAATTATGTTTACTAAGAGTATAATTATAATCAACAACAATAAATACTGTGAATGTTTAAAATTTATTGAGAGCTCTATCATAAAAGTATGATCAATAACATATCTGATACAGTTAATTGAAAAATATGTCACAAGATCAATATTCTTTTACAAAGGAAGTGTAATCCCAAATATAACAATAGTTAAATATTCTTTTCCTTCCTTCAGGACACAATGCCTCACCAGCCTTGTCACCAGAGCTCTACAATTCAGTGGAAGCCATGCTTTCTGCAAGCATCAATGTTTCAGTGAAAAGAGATCTTTAATTCAAAAATTAGCATAAGAAAGGTAGCAAATATAAAACTTTGTCTCAAGATATTCACAACCAGTTTCTGGTGAAAAGAAAAGAATCCTTTCACTGGGTAAAGTGTCCCCAAAACTGATGAAATAGAGAATATTGTAGAAGCGCTTTTGTCAAATGACAAAGTAGGAGGCTTTCTGACGATCTATATTACTTTAATATCTCAGCATTTCCATGGAATAAGCCGGGCCCCAAAATGGAGAGCGTTCGTCCAGAGCAGCAGCAGTTTGACAAAGTTGCATCCAACCTTCCAAAAATAAGGCACCCTTAAAAACCTGTGAGAGCATGTGTACCTTTTGAAGAAGACACCAAATTGACTTAGTAGATTTCAGCAGCACATTAGAAACCAAGATGGGATCACCTATAAGCTTTGTGTTGTCTATACTGGACGTTTTTCTAGGTTTTTTATGGCTTGAGGCCACTATGTGACAAAACATCACAGAGTGTTGTTAAAAGTTTAGTGCCAGATGTACTTAGATCAGCAATGGGGTGCTCCCAAAATTATCCAAACAGATCAGGTGCAGCGAGTTTAAGGGCATGATGAATTCACTCTGTGAAAAACTTTGGAGTCAGGCTCATCCATTCTCAAGCCTACCACCCACAGTCTCAAGGAAAGGTAAGAAATTGTCTTCAATAATAACAGGTAGAGCCTGTTTCAATAGCTGCATGTTGCATGTAGGTCCTTGTATATTTGTAAGGGACCCGTTCATAACTATGGCGCTGGGGTGGAGTGGGGTGTGTGTAATGGATAAAAATGATTGCCACGGAGGCCAAGTAGACAGTCATTATATCTGTAAATACAGATGAAAACAAATAATGGAACTAAAGCCCTTTGATATTCATAAGAAAACTGTCAAAGCTACCTCACCACCCCTGCACATATGTTTCCCAAGATAAAAGCAACAAAACAGCACCACACATCAATAAATCGGGATGTATGATGAGTCGAGATGTATGCTTCCTACTATATCATCAGCATGTGATTGTATGTGTTCATGAATCATCATCAAATAGTGATGATACCAGAGGTGAAAAGGTGAGCAGTGGCACCCTTCAAAAACACTTGTGAAGGCAAGTCTCACCTGTTACAACATGGGAACATATGACAAAAGTCAAAATAGGTATTTGCATTTGACACAATATTTTCACTGCTAGCATATTAAAGGGAAGCCTTTAATGAAGAGGATATTTTCAAACATAAGCGTAATTTTCATAATTTCAGGATGGCGTTCACATAGAGTGTGGAAGGACTGTTTCTTGGTATGACCTTCAGCACCTGGATGATATCTCCTGGGTAGACAGTCTTCCTGACTATTACGCATTCACAATGAATTAGTCAACTCAGCAATTTAGTAAGATATTTAAGAAGGCAGAAGAAAATGGCTCTGATCATGGCATTATCTCATCCCACAAAAATACTCTGAAAATAAGTCCCCTGATGACTGTTGCATTGCACAGTCCCACTACTAGTCTACCTGTAACATTTTGTAACAAGTCCATGCTGATACCAAGCTGTTTTTGTCTGTGGTTTGTTCTAAGTGTTTTCTGGGATACTGTGCATTATATATTTGTAGGGTTACAGTCCTTACAGAGCCATGTTTGGATTCCATCACACACCATATCCACCAGGCTGTTGAAAGCAGGAGGAAAAGTATGGATGGATACACATGTGAAGACAATGCAGAATATAAAACTGTTGAAAGAACATTCCCAGGTGACTGGAATTGTATTGCATATGGTATGGTATATGATATGGTATGGTATATGATATGGTTTGAGTGCGATATGCTATGCTATGATATGGTATGGCATTACATATGGTATGGTATGGCTTTACATATGGTATGGTATAGGCATATGATGTGAGAGTATAGAGTGCATGGCATATGGTATGGTATGCTAGGCATTGCATTTTGTATGGTATGGTATGGCATATGATAGGCTATGGCATATGATATGGCATGACACATATGATATGGTATGGCATATGCTATGATATAATTATATGGTAGTATGCTATGGTATGGTATAGTAGGGCATTATAGGAGGGTATGGTATGGTATGACATATGATATGATATGGCATATGATATGGTATAGCATATGATATGGTATAGCATAGTATGGTATTACATTGCATATGGTATAGTATGGCATATGATATAGCATGAGTATGATAAGAGTATGGCATTTGGTATGGTATGGTATGGCATTACATATGGTATGGTATAGCATATGATATGGTATGGCATATGATATGGTATAGTGCATAGCATATGATATGGCATGGTATGATATAAATATGGTATGGCATTACATATGGTATGGTATGGCATTACATATGGTATGGTATGGCATATGATATGGTATGGCATATGATATGGTATGGCATATGGTATAGTGCATGGCATATGGTATGGTATGTACTAGGGGCATTGCATTTTGTATGGTATGGTATGGCATATGATAGGCTATGGCATATGGTATGGCATGACATATGATATGGTATGGCATATGCTATGATATATGGTATATGGTATGCTATGGTATGGTATAGTAGGGCATTGTAGGAGGTATGGTATGGTATGACATATGATATGATATGGCATATGATATGGTATGGCATATGATATGAGTATAGCATATGGTATGGTATGATAAGGTATGGCATTTGTTATGGTATGGCAGGACATATGATATAATGCATGGCTATTATGATATGGTGTGGTATAATATATGGTATGTTATGTTATGGTATGACATATCATATGGTATACTATATGGTATACCGGGATGGGGTGGTCAGGCTCGCTGACTTGGTTGACACATGCACCATCGGTTCCCAATTAGCATAGATGATGCTCATGCTGTTGATCACTGGATTGTCTGGTCCACACTAGACTATTTGACCGCTTACGCCATATAGCTGGAATATTGCTGAAGTCTTGGCGTAAAAACTAACTCACTCACTCCCTCCTCACTATATGGTATACTATACTATATGGTATGGTATATGGTATTGCATATGGTATGGTATATGGTATACTATATGGTATGGTATACTATATGGTATGGCATAATGGTATGGTTTATGACATGGTGTATGGGGTATAATGGTATATGATATATAATTACATGGTATAGTATTATATGGTATAGTATAGCGGGGCATGACTGCATTGCATATGGAGGTGTTATGGTCACGAAGCATATGATATAATATGGTTATGGCATATGATATGGTATATATGGTATGGCATATGGTATAGTATATGGAATGGCATGGTATGCTATGGCATCTGATATGGTATGGTACAATATTCTATGATATATGGTATTACAAATGAGTATGGTAGGTATGACATGTGTGATATGGTATGGTAGATGGTATGGTATGGTTTGGCATATGATATGGTATGATATATGGTATATGTTATCTGGTATGGTATGAGTATGGATACATGTATGGTCTTATAATTTTATTATTTTATTAAGGTTAGTAGAAAAGGACCTAAACAGATTGAAAAGAACTGCAAGATATCAGGAGAAAGTCTGATAAAATCGAACAAATCTTCATCCCGAAAATGGTGGATAAACATTTGAAGACCAATCCCCTTCTCAGTATGAAGTTGGGGAGATTGTCCTTGTTAGATCATCTAGGCAAGGACAAAGGGTAACCAGGGTGGGCAGAGATCACCTCTCAAAAAGCTGTTGAGGGGTGAGATTTTGCAAGTAAGACAACAAGCTCCACAAATACAAGGTCTTGGGTTTGGAAAAAAAAGTTTCATGGCGATCTGTTTGCCAGATTACAGCATTAACAAGGCAAAAGGAAGGAGAAAGAAGGCAAAGTAGACATGCAGGTGCAGTCTGTTAAGGTCATATGTTCAAAGACTGCTAGTATACGTATCACCATGCAGCTTTAAACTTTCACAAAACATTATGTTATTAAGTAGTTAGCACATAAATACAATGGGTTGCTCACTTTAAAAATAACCTTAATGCTCAAGAGATTAATTTTGCTAACATTTCAGCATTTCACAAGCGTTTTGTTTACTTTAATATGTACATAGATGCTCAGTCATGCTGACCAAATATGCTTTTGGACTATATAGGATAATCTGTTATATGTTAATTGGAAGCATGCAGGTACTACAATCCTTGTTTGAGTTTCCACATGTATGTTATCCCTTACATAAATACATATGTGTGAGTTACAAATTTAAGAACTTATTTGATCGTGTCACGAGCGAATAAAGGAAACAAAATCAACATTTACCACTATAAGTTGCAAAGCTTAAAGAGAAAGGAAAAGAAAATCCTGAAGAATGTTTGTTTTGCCATGTGCTTCACCAATGTCTAATTACCAGTTCTGAAATTTGACATATATTTTCGAATATCTACATGAATGTCAGGGCACTACAAAAACAAATGGCTGACCCCAACAGCACTATCTTATGACCATCTTCTCCAGAAATTAGAAAGACTTGGCGAAGGGAAAGGGGCAGTGTAGTGAAACACAACTGCAGGTGGAGGAAACTGCATGTTTCTGTCCTGAGTGACCAGATTTATCATGTTGGCTTAACTTGGAAATGAATGCTCTGCAGGTTAGGGACAACATTGTTGAGCATCTGAGGACACACCCAAATATAGTAGCCAGCATTGAAACTTGTTTTTGTAGAAAACAAATAAGACTATTAGCAATTATATATACACAGTGGTTTGTATGATGACATGTTTATCTTGCCTTGAGAGAGTAAGTCTGGTTTAACATCATGACATATGACCTGGGGACACTAGACATGGGCTTCACCCATTTACCAATGATAATAACAGAATCTAGATTTGAGGCTTGTAGATATGAATGCTTTAAACACTATGCTGCCCAATCACTATAGTATTAAACCAACTTGTGAGTCTTTTTTAAATAATAGTGTATTACATTTTGTACATGCAGATCGATGGAACACCACTGTATCTGGCAGTTTGTCTGCACACAGCAGTCATGGGAAGATTACCTTTCAACCATGGAGAGCCCTGGCACCTGGGGTGATCACCTAGTTCTCCTGGGTGCTGCAGAGTTCCTCAAGCTGACATTGAGGAGGTAATCACAACAGCATCAGGCTTACACACACCAGTCCACGATCAAGGCAGTGAACAGACAAGATAAAACCAGAAGCTATTCCTGGGACATATCTCTACTGAGTTCCATTATGTGAGCCTGAATGAGACTAGAGTGAAGTACAAATTAATAGATTAACCCACACCATAAACAATTATTTTCAAAATGATATGAATTACACCAACAGATGAGTAAACAAGTGGTTGACAGCTATGATCAATAATGTACAAATACCATCAGATCATGAATTACTGAGGACTTCTTTTTATTCACCATAGTTAGGCAAAGCGATTCAATGTAAAATTCATGTTTTGACAAATTACAATAGCCCGGCCAGTTCATGTACCTGTTACTCTGTAATGTGTATTGATTACTTATATTGCATAAGATATCATTAAATGTGCAAGTGTCTATGGTTTGGAATATCATAAATACTTTGGAATATTAATTAGGAATTAATATTTAGTTAATTAGATCTTAATACTCGACCTTGATTTGCTCAAATATCTTCATTTTCTCAGGACAGTTTGCAGGGATTGTCACTTGGAGTTGTCGTTGTGCCAATCGTGGACAACATTAATGGTGAGACTCTATTAATGGTACTTTGTATTAATGTCCCTCTTCAACCCCTTACAGTGCAAGGGAACTGTTGTAGTGACAGTACATAGTGATACCTGTATGTGGTATAATGTGTTAAATCACTGAACACAGACTGTCCCAAACACTTTCCCCTGTCAGTACACATATTAGCATCTACTATATTAGCACCATTATTGTTAGAAGCATGCATTTCTTCCTACAATCATCGTCATACATAAAATAAATTCATTGTAACCATGGCAGTTGGTTCATTCATATTATTTGTTTTCTTTTTTATTCTTTTGCTGTAAAATGTAGGTTATGAAACATTATTATGAATGTACCAGTATTATCTTCCTGCAACTGTTAACATACTATGTCATCTTTACTTCCGTCACCCAGCAAGTGACACAAGATCATCCACACCTGAATTTATGGTAGTGAAGAGAGAGACACAGGTGAAAAGGATACCTTGGATCCAAGCACATTCATTATTGCTGAGGATAAAGTTAGAGATGGAAATAGGGAAAAGACTGATTGACCATAAAGGCAGACACTTGTGGTTATGATGCTTAATAACATTCCTGGAGTTACCTACAGGGACAGGGTGTCAGAAAATAATGAATCAATTTCTATCTTTGTGCATTAACAAGCATGCTCTGAACTGTGCACTGACTAAATTTCTTCTGCCCCTAATATGTAAGATATTCTATGTATGGAGGTTAAATTTCATCAACTTTACAATATATTTTGATTCAGTTCCAGAAAGTAGCAATATTCATCTACCAGAAACTATGCAAGTTTCAAAAGGGATTCTTTGAGAAAAGAGGTAAAGTGTTAAATTAGAATATATATTTTATATTACACATTTATTTTATAATATTTTAGCATATGAAAAGGAAACTGACAGTAGAGGTAAGGTCTCCACATTGTCCACAGTTTAGATGATGCATTTATAGAGAGTTCATTATTATTTCTCTAGAGGACAATCTTGCCACGTGTCTGGGAATCTGATTCGAGGAAACTTCAGGTATTAGAAAATGTATCCATTCCACTGCCATTCCATGCCAATTCCTCAGCTGCCTTCCATTATTATGTGTCAGTTCCTCTCTGTGTGGTCCGGCTATTTCTTCTGTATCTGTGCTATATCCATCCGTGTCCTCTGCTCCATCTCCATCCTGGTCGTGGGCTCCTATTATACCACCCATTCTTATCCCTGTCGGTGTCTTGTTTCTCCAGTGTCGGCTTCCAGCTCGATCCTCATTTATCGTCCTTCTTTATCCCTGGTGTTTGGGCTCATGTTGATGATCACTGTGTGTCTAGTCCCAGGCTGAATATTTTGGGCTGCTAAAGGCTCAGCCACTGGTCCCTTTGTCCTTTCTTTCACTCATGTACTCTCACCTGTGCATTAAAGGCTCATGGCTTTCTATTTCCATCCGTTTCTGTTCAGTTTCATGTCCCTGTGTGCTGTCCATGCATGTGTCTTTAGTTCCATATTTTTAAAACCTCCTCCTTGTGTGTGTGTGTGTGTTATGGCTCATGTTCATTCGTTCCACACAATACCACATTTCCTTTCCACCATTGTTCTTCCAGTGCTGTCCACTCAGTGCCTGTGGTCAGGTGCTCCATCCGGGGTCCATGCCATGCCTGTTCCACTGCCTGCTTCCATTGCCATCCAGGTCCATGCCCGTCACAGTCAGTCGGTCCTTCCACCCTCACCCGTCCGGGACCTCCTGTCCTGTCCACATGATCGGACCCGTGTGCTCATCCTGACCATGTCCATCGGATCCTGGCCCATGTCCACATCCTGATCAAAGACATCGGACCCATGGGTCCACTTCCACACCCTCACCAATCGGACCCACACCACACCATCCTGGCCACCCACACCCATCCTGACCATCCACTGATCCGGATCGTTTCCACCGTCCACAGCCATCCGGACCAGTGCCCATGGCCCATCCTGACCATGCCACTGTGATCGGACCATGTGCCCGTCCATCCATGATCCGGACCCGTGTGCCCACTTGCATCCTGACCGTCCATGATCGGACCCGTCCTGGCCATCCGGACCCATTGCTTGGCACCGTCGGACCACAGCCACACCCGTCTGACCACACCCATCGGACCCGTGCCCGTCGGCCATCCGGACCGGTGCCCTCTGTCCTGACCACACCCATCGGACCCATGCCACACCCAACCCCATCCGGACCCATTGCCCACCCTGCATCCACAGCCACACCATCCAGGACCCATCTTCACCATCCATCCGGACCAGCCCACCTAATAAATCTCAATCGGATAATGCCCACACCATCCATCCACAATCAGACCATGCAGATGTCCCATCCTAATCCCACATCCACACCCATCAGGGACCCATGCTGCACACCACACCCATCCACACCCAATGCCCATGATCCACACTTGATCGGATACACCCTATCCACAACCACCCATATCCTCAAGAGCCATCACCCACCCTATCCACAATCATACCCACATCCATGCCCACATCCACAATACCCACGTCATGCCCATCCGTCCACAATGTCCATCGGACCCACACCCACCTGTCACAGCTACACCCAATCCACACCACTCAGAGCCATGCCCACACCCATCCACAACACCACATCCATGCCACCATCCATCCATCCTGTCCACACCCATCAGACCAGGCCCACACCACACCATCCACACCTACACATCCAGGATATGCCACACAACACCATCCCTGATGGCCCACCGTCAGACCCATTCCACCCTAGCACTCATCCACAACCATATGTCAGCTCACTCTTCACCACAACCACATTCCACAGTTTCACACCCACACCACTTACATTTTAAAATGGACATGTCACATGTTTCATGGGGATCATTTTGGTTGAGGATCTGCAGCTCTATGGACCACCTCCTGGAAGTGACTGAAACCAACTGCCACGTCGTGTCCCCAGACATAAGGTTAGTTATTATCCAATTGAACAATGACATGCAGTAATCGATTGTATAATGGATGTGCTTTGCTTGATCCTGTTCTTGCCAAGGATGGGTTTTTCAATGCACATCCTGCTGTTGTTATGAGATTGTCTTCATGAAGGATTTACTAACTTCATCGATTTATATTTCATTAATTCATTCACTGATTCATTCATTAAAGAGTTAAACATGACATTAATGCACTGATTTTAAGACATGTACTACTACTATCAAGAACCTGTTTATTTCAGCTGCTACACCAGCTCAGTGACCACTGTCTTGGATGTGCCACAATGTGGACTGACAAACTCAAAGACTGACTCTGCAGTACATGTGGTAATATATGTTCACAATTTTGTTTCTATCTAATGTCAGTTTTATGAAACAGTTGGTTGGGGGCGTTTTCAGCTGCAGATGTTTCTTTGTGTGGCTACCCTGATGCCAGGCTTGTGGTGTGTTGATTATGTCTTTTCTGTTTCTTTTGCAGTTGCAGCAACACACTACATTTTTGTGTGGCGATTGAAAGAGGCGTTAGCTTGTACCTCACTGAGAAGTCCACAAAGACTCAGCTTCCATGGATGTCAGTAGAGTGTGCTGAAATGGAGTCTTAGAGAGAGAGAGGTGAGGGCTGAGGGAGACTGAGAGGCCGGAGACAAGGAGACAGAGAAAAGAGAAGACAGAGGAGCAGAGTATCTGCAAGGGTGTTGTGCAGCATGGTTTTGAAATCTTGCTGAAGTCTTGGGTTTTCCAATAGGTTTGCTGTGGCTTTTAAAAAGTGGAGTTGCTTTGGGATTCGTCTTCAATTTTGTTTGGAACAGCGTTGTGGAGGAAGGGCATGGGTTGTTGGACGAGGATTGCTTGGGTGGCCAGAAGTAAGGATAAGCGCCCTTTAAAAGGCCTAGGAATGTGCTGAGGTCAATGGTTCTGAATTTTCAGAGATTTTTTTGCTATTGTTGATCCGTCCGTGGCACTTTTGCCAGGAAGTAAGGATAATAGCTCAGAGCCACGGTTTATGTAAGATTTAAAGAAGTTTTTCTTGGCTGATGATAGGAAATGGCATTTTCAAACTTACGAAGTAGAGAATTATTAATGTGCTGGGTCAATAAATTCCAAATTCTCAGAGGTTTTACCTATTATTATGAATCCGTGCATTTGACCAGAAGTGGGATAATGTCTTTAAAACCTACAGTTTATGGAATTTCAAGAAGCTGTCAGTGCTGATGATATAGATTAGCATTTCAAACCTACCAAGTAAATTATGAATGTGCTGGGTCAATAGTTCCTATTTTACCAGAGATTTTTTAACTATAATTATTAATCACTTGCATTTTCACCAGAAGTTGCATAATGTAGTTTAAAACCTACAGTTTAAGGAATTTCAACAAGTTTTCTTGGCTGATGATAGGAAATAGTATTTCAAACTTACAAGTGAAATTATGAATATACTGGGTCACTAATTAATATGTTCAGAGGTTTTAACTATTATTATTAATGCATCGTAACTGACCAGAAATGGGATAATGCCTTTCAAACCTACAGTTTAAGGAATTTCAAGATGCTATCTATGGGCTGATGATAGAAATAGCATTTCAAACATACAAAAGAAATTATAGAATGTACTGGGTCAATAATTCAATTTTTCAGAGATTTTTACCTATTATTATTAATCACATGCATTTGACCAGTAAGTGGGATAATCTCTTTCAAACCTACAGTTTATGGAATTTCAAAGAAGTTTTCTTGGCTGATGATAGTAAATAGCATTTCAAACCTACAAGTAAATTATTAATGGACTGGGTCAATAGTTCTATTTTACAGAGATTTTTAACTATTATTATTAATGACATGCCTTTGACCAGAAGTGGGATAATGCCTTTCAAACCTACAGTTTAAGAGAATTTCCAAGAAGTTTTCTTGGCCGATGATGATGACAGGAAATAAGCGTTTCCAAGCTGCAAGTTAACTATTAATGTACTGGGTCAATAATCCAGAATGTTCAGAGATTTTTTCACTATTATTATTAATCACATGCATTTGACCAGAAGTGGGATAATGCCTTTAAAACCTATAGTTTATGGAAGTTCAAAGATTTTCTTGGCTGATGATAGGAAATAGCATTTCAAACTTACAAGTAAATTATGAATGTACTGGGTCACTAATTCAAATGTTCAGAGGTTTTACCTATTATTATGAATCACATGCCTTTGACCAGAAGTGGGACAATGTCTTTAAAACCTACGGTTAAAAAATTGTAGAACTGTTTGAACTGATGATTGTGAAATGGCATTTCAAGCTTACAAACTAAAATATGAATGCACTGGTTCACTTGAATTCGGAATTTTCAGAGATTTTTAACTATTATACGTTGATCGTAGCTGTTGATTCAGAAATGGGATGAATGTCTTTAAAACTTACAGTTTGTGGAATTTCAAGATGTTATCAGGGAATTTTGATCGATGGTGAATGGCATTTCCAAACATGTGAGCAAATTATGAATGCAATTGGGTCCTTTAATTCTGTTTTAGATATATTCGGCTGGTATTACACACATCCGTGGTGATCAGGGGTGGGATAATGCTTTTCAAACCTACAGTTTGTGGGTTTCAAGAAGTTTTCTTTGATGAGAAATAGCATTTCAACCTTGCGAGTAAATTATGAATGTGATGGTTCACTAATTCAAATGTTCTAGAGGTTTTACCTGTTAGTTTGAAAGAACTGCCTTTGACCGGTAGTGGGACAATGTCTTTTCCAAAATCACTACGGTTTAGAAGGAATTTGTAGATGCTATGTTGGGTTGATGATTTGTCAAATAGCATTTCAAACTTGCAAGCAAATTATGTGAATGTGCTGGTCACTAATTCAAATTTTCGAGATTTTTAACTATTATTATTAATCCGTGCATTTGACCAGAAGTGGGATAATGCCTTTCAAACCCATGTTTATGGAATTTCAAAGATATTATCAGGGCTGATGATGGCAAATAGCATTTCAAACTTACAAGTAAATTATGAGATGTACTGGGTCACTAATTCCAAATTTTTCAGAGATTCTTAACTATTAGTATTAATCACGTGCAGCTGACCAGAAGTTGCATAATGCCTTTAAAACCTGCAGTTTATAGATGGAATTTCAAAGTTTTCTTAATTGATGATAGGAAATAGCATTTCAAACCTGTGAGCAAATTATGAATGTACTGGGTCTATCATTCTATTTTACAGAGATTTTAACTATTATTCTTATTCATGTGCATTTGACCAGAAGTGGGATAATGCTTTTCAAACTCCCTACAGTTTATGGAATTTCAAGAAGTTTTCTTGGCTGATGATAGGAAATAGCATTTCAAACTTACAAGTAAATTATTAATGTACTGGGTCCAATAATTCAAATGTTCAGAGATTTATAACTATTGTGTACATCCGTGCCTTTTACCAGAAGTGGGACAATGTCTTTAAAACCTACAGTTTAAGAATTTGTAGATGCTATTTGGGCTGATGATTGTAAATAGCATTTCAAACTTACAAGCAAAGAATATGAATGTACTGGGTCACTAATTCAAATTTTCAGAGATTTTTTAACTATTACTATTAATCAACGTGCTCTTTGACCAGAAAGTGGGATAATGTTTTTTACAAAACCTACAGTTTATGGAATTTCAAGATATTATCAGGAGCTGATGATAGCAAATAGCATTTCTAAACATGTGAGCAAATTATGAATGTACTGAGTCTATAATTCCATTTTACAGAGATTTTTAACTATTATTCTTATTCATGTGCATTTGACCAGAAGTGGGATAATGCCCTTTTCAAACCCTACAGTTTATAGAATTTCAAGATATTATCAGGGCTGATGATAGCAAATAGCATTTCAAACTTTACAGTAAGTTAATGAATGCAATGGGTCACTAATTCAAATTTTCAGAGATTTTTACCTATTATTATTAATCACATGCATTTGACCAGAAGTGGGATAATGCCTTCAAAGCTCTATAGTTTATGGAAGTTCAAGGAAGTTTTCTTAGTTGATGATAGTAAATAGCATTTCAAGCTTACAAGTGAAATTAAGAATGTGCTAGATTTGACTAATTCAGGTTTTCAGGATTTTTAACTATTATTATTAATCATATGCATTTGACCAGAAGTGGGATAATGCCTTTAAAACTCTATAGTTTATGGAAGTTCACAGTTTTCTTGGCTGATGATAGGAAATAGCATTTCAAACTTGCAAGTTAAAATTCATGAATGTACTGGTTCTATAAATCTAATTTTCAGGAGATTATTAACTATTATTATTTATCACGCGGCCTTTGACCAGAAGTGGGATAATGCCTTTCTAAAACCGCTAGTTTATGGAATTTCAAGAAGCTGTCAGGGCTTTGATGATAGTAAATAGCATTTCCAAACATGTGAGCAAATTATGAATGTACTGGTCTTTAATTCTATTTTACAGATATATGTTTAACTATTATTATTAATTCGTGCGTTTTACGAATTGTATTGGGATGATGTTTTCAAACCTACAGTTTATGGAATTTCCAAGTTTTCTTTCTTGGATGATAGGAAAAATAGCATTTCAAACTTACAAGTAAATTATTAATGTACTGGGTCAATAATTCAAATTTTCAAGAGATTTTTAACTATTATTATTAATCACGTTGCATTTGACCAGAAGTGGGATAATGCCTTCAAACCTACAGTTTATGGAATTTCAAGATATTATCAGGGCTGATGATAGCAAATGGCATTTCAAACTTACAAGTAAATTATGAATGTACTGGATTCACTAATTCAAATTTTCAGAGATTCTTAACTATTATTATTAATCACGCCTTGCCTTTGACCAGTTGCATAATGCCTTTAAAACCTGCAGTTTATGGAATTTCCAAAAGTTTTCTTGGCTGATGATAGGAAATAGCATTTCAAAACTTACAAGTAAGAAATTATGAATATTACTGGGTCACTAATTCAAATTTTCAGAGATTTTTTAACTATTATTATTAATCACATGCATTTGACCAGTAATTGGGATAATGCTTTAAAATCCCTATAGTTTATGGAAGTTCAAAGAAGTTTTCTTGGCTGATGATAGGAAATAGCATTTCAAACTTACAAGTAAATTATGAATAAGTACTGGTTCTATAATTCTAATTTTCAGGAATTATTCACCTATTATTATTAATCACGTGCCTTTGACCAGAAGTGGGATAATGCCTTTAAAACCTTACAGTTTATGGAATTTCAAAGAAGCTGTCAGGGCTGATGATAGTAAATAGCATTTCAAACATGTGAGCAAAATTATGAATGTACTGGGTCTTTTAATTCTATTTTACAGATATATTTAACTATTATTATGTACTCGTGCATTTGACCAGAAGTGGGTATAATGCTTTTTCAAACCTACAGTTTATGGAATTTCAAGAAGTTTTCTTTGGCTGATTGATGATAGGAAATAGCATTTCAAACTTACAAATGAATCTATGAATGTGCTGGGTCACTAATTCAAATGTTCAGAGGCTTTTACCTAGATATTATGAATCAATGTGCCTTTGACCAGAAGTGGGACAATGTCTTTAAAACTCCACAGTTTAAGGAATTTGTAGATGCTATTTGGGCTGATGGTGTAAATAGCATTTCAAACTTACAAGCAAATTATGAATGTACTGGGTCACTAATTCAAATTTTCAGAGATTTTTAACTATTATTATTAATCCGTGCCTTTGACCAGAAGTGGGATAATGTCTTTAAAACCCACAGTTTATGGAATTCAAGATATTATCAAGGCTGATGATAGGAAATAGCATTTCAAACCTGTGAGCAAATTATGAATGTACTGGGTCTATCATTCTATTTTTACGAAGATTTTAACTATTATTCTTATTCATGTGCATTTGACCAGAAGTGGGATAATGCCTTTCAAACCTACTAGGTTAAGGAATTTCAAGAAGTTTTCTTGGCTGATGACAGGAAATAGCATTTCCAAGCTGCAAGTTAACTATTAATGTACTGGGTCAATAATCCAAATGTTCAGAGATTTTTAACTATTATTATTAATCACATGCATTTGACTAGAAGTGGGATAATGCCTTTAAAACCTATAGTTTATGGAATTTCAAGAAGTTTTCTTGGCTGATGATAGGAAATAGCATTTCAAACTTACATGTAAAGTATTAATGTGTACTGGACTCAATCATTTCAAATTTTCAGAGATTTTTAACGCTATGCCATTAATCACGCAGCATTTGACCAAGCTGGGATAATGTCTTTAAAACCCAGTTTATGGAATTTCAAGATATTATCAGGGCTGATGATAACGCAAATAGCATTTCCAAACATGTGAGCAAATTCATGAATGTGCTGAGTCTATAATTCTATTTTTACAGAAGTTGCGGCTATTATTATTAATCGTTAGCCAGCTGACCAGAAGTGGGATAATGCCTTTCAAACTTACAGTTTATAGAGATTTCAAGATATTATCAGGGTTGATGATGGCAAATAGCATTTCAAACTTACAAGTAAATTATGAATGTACTGGGTCACTAATTCAAATTTTTCGAGATTCTTAACTATTATTATTAATCCGTGCCTTTGACCAGAAGTTGCATAATGCCTTTAAAACCTGCAGTTTATGGAATTTTCAAGAAGTTTTCTTGGCTGATGATAGAAATAGCATTTCAAACATGTGAGCAAATTATGAATGTACTGGGCCTATCACTTTTTATTTTACAGGATTTTAACTATTATTCTTATTCATGTGCATTTGACCAGAAGTGGGATAATGCCTTTCAAACTCCCTACAGTTTATGGAATTTCAAAAGTTTTCTTGGCTGATGAGAAATAGCATTTCAAACTTACAAGTAAATTATGAATGTACTGGTTCTATAATTCTAATTTTCAGAGATTATTAACTATTATTATTAATCACGTGCCTTTGACCAGAAGTGGGATAATGCCTTTAAAACCTACAGTTTATGGAATTTCAAGAAGCTGTCAGGGCTGATGATAGTAAATAGCATTTCAAACATGTGAGCAAATTATGAATGTACTGGGTCTTTAATTCTAATTTTCAGAGATTATTAACTATTATTATTAATCACGTGCCTTTTTTACCAGAAGTGGGATAATGCCTTTAAAACCTACAGTTTATGGAATTGTAAGAAATTTTCTTGGCTAATGATAGGAAATAGCATTTCAAACTTACAAGTAAATTATTAATGTACTGGGTCAATAATTCAAATGTTCATAGGTTTTTACCTATTATTATGAATCACGTGCATTTGACCAGAAGTGGGATAATGTCTTTAAAACCTACAGTTTAAGGAATTTCAAGAAGCTGTCTAGGCTGATGATAAAATTAGTATTTTCAAACCTACAAGTAAAATTATTAATGTGCTGGGTCCAATAGTTCTATTTTACAAGTTTATAACTATAATTTTAATCACCTGCATTTGACCAGAAGTTGCATAATGCCTTTAAAACCTACAGTTTAAGGAATTTCAAAAGTTTTCTTGGCTGATGATAGGAAATAGTATTTCAAACTTACAAGTAAATTATGAATGTACTGGGTCACTAATTCAAATGTTCAGAGGTTTTAACTATTATTATTATGAATCACGTGCCTTTGACCAGAAGTGGGACAATGTCTTTAAAACCTACAGTTTAAAAGAATTTGTAGATGCTATTTGGGCTGATGATTGTAAAATAGCATTTCAAACTTACAAAGCAAATTATGAATGTACTGGGTCACTTTAATTCAAATTTTCAGAGATTTTAACTATTATTATTAATCACGGTGCCTTTGACCAGAAATGGGATAATGCCTTTCAAACCTACAGTTTATGGAATTTCAAGATGCTATCTGGGCTGATGATAGGAAATAGCATTTCAAACTTACAAGTAAATTATGAATGTACTGGGTCAATCATTCAAATTTTCAGAGATTTTTAACTATTATTAATAATCACATACATTTGACCTGGAGTGGGATAATGTCTTTAAAACCTACAGTTTATAGAATTTCAAGAAGCTGTCTGGGCTGATGATATAGATTAGCATTTCAAACCTGTAGGCAAATTATAGATGTACTGGGTCTATAAATTCTATTTTATAGATATTTTGACTATTATAGATTAATCACGTGCCTTTGACCAGAAGTGAGATAATGCCTTTAAAACCCTAGCAGTTTATGGAATTTCAAAAGAAGTTTTCTTGGTTTGATGGAAATAGCATTTCAAGTACATGTAAATTATTAATGGACTGGGTCCAATAATTCCAAATTTTCAGAGATTTTTAACTATTATTATTTATCACATACATTTTGACCAGAAGTGGGATAATGCCTTTAAAACCTACAGTTGAAGGAATTTCAAGATGTTATCTGGGCTGATGATTGTAAATAGCATTTCAAACTTACAAGCAAATTATGAATGTACTGGGTCTGTAATACAAATGTTCAAAGATTTTTACCTATTACGGTATTATTAATCACATACATTTGACCAGAAGAGGGATAATGCCTTTAAAACCTACAGTTTAAGGAATTTCAAGATGTTATCTTGCCTGATGATAGTAAATAGTATTTCAAACCTACAAGTAAATTATTAATGTACTGGGTCAATAGTTCAAATTTTTCAGAGACATTTAACTATTATTATCAATCACGCGTGCCTTTGAGCAGAAGTAGGATACTGTCTTTAAAAACCTACAGTTTATTCAATTTTAAAATGGTATCTTGGCTGATGATATTGAATAACATTTCAAACCTGTGAGCAAATTATGGAATGAACTGGGTCAATAGTTCTTATTTTCAGAGACTTTTAACTGTTATCATGAATGACATGCCCTTTGCCGAAGTGGGATAAAGCCTTTAAAACTTTTACAGTTTATGGAATTTCAAGATTTCATCTGAAGCTTATAGTGGTAAATAACAATTCCAACTTGTCAGCAAATTCTGAATGAAATAATAGTATAGCATTAATAATGCAATAGTAATAATGATACTCACATGTCCTTAACCAAGAGTGGGAATATGCCTAAAAATCTACAGTTGGATGTATTGTATGAGAAGGGTTGATTGTTAGCACACTATTAATGTATTAGTGATTTGCATGTAGTAACATTTAGTATTTTGGGGAAACAGTGATTGTGCAACGTTTGATTTGTGTCTAAACTATGTGCTGTGTGTGATGCCCTTGAAGGGTGATAGTTATTTGACTCAAGCTGAATGGGTGTGAGTGTGTCAACTGTTAACAGGTTCATGTTATATCTATCTGGTAAAAGTTATTATGGCGTTCTTATTCCTTGTTGTGACAATATCTGCTTGAGTAAAGTTGACTAAAACATTACAGTTATCGAATCTAAAGATTCCTCTTGGCTGTTGATAGTATTTAGTCATATGTGAAACTTAATGAAACAGAGTCTACATGCAACAGGTCAATATTGCCAATGTTTAGAGATTTTTTTAAACTATTTTTACTATTCATATGCCCTTAATTAGATAAAAAGGAAAACAACTTTAAAATCTGATGATAGTAGATCATATTTCAGACAAGTAGAAAGCAGATTATGAAAGCAAATAGGCCATTAGTGAGTACAACTTTAAGAGAGTTAAGCGATTTAATCCTTATTTGTGCTTTGACCAGGAGAGGATAATAATGTCTCCTAAGTCTAATACTAACAGAATAATCTGACATTTAAAAATTGTGGGCTGAGATCTTGAACAGGACAATATCTGTTATTTTCAGAGAATCTGTACAATATTAAGTATAATACATACAGATTCAGCCAAGAAGAGGGATAACACCATAAAATTACAATCAATGGAATCTTCTGATTTCATTTTGGCTGCTCATAGCAAATCACACTTCATATTTATGAGCACACTGGGCTGATCTACAGTACTAACTTTAAGGATTTGTTTAATAGTATTACTTATATTCCCTCAACCAAAAGTGTTTGAAGTGGAACAAGTTTAAAATCTATATTTTAATGGAATTTATTATTTTCTTTTGGGTTCTTATACTTCATACTTATGGGCAAAATCTAAAAGTAGTGGGGCAATATTGCATGTTTTAATTTCCTTGACTACATTTATCACACAATTTCCCTAATCCAGAGCTGGCATAAATTGTTTTTGTTTGTTTGTTGCTACACAATATTCTAGTTACATGATATCTGTAAATAACTGAGTTTGTACCAGACAATCCAGTTATTGAGATCATAAACATCCACACATGCAATCATTGAGACTTGATGCTAGTCATCATTTACCTTGACAGTTTCATCTCATTAACAATATGTCATCAAAGAAGCTTCAGCTGCTTGGCCTTCTAACACAATGAGCAGATGACCCTTTGAAGCAAATAGTGAAGGGGGGACAACTCTAACTGCGAATTAGTTCAGCAAATATAATGTTATTGATGACAATGCATGGAATAACAAGTTCAAGCTGCTATGAAGGGCTCAGTGAATTTCCCATTTATATCAAGCTGACCAGGAAGGGGATTTTCAAAGGAACATTAAAGAAATGTTTTTGGATAATTTCTACACCATCATTTTTCTTCAAAGTTATAACTATAGCCTTCTGAGATGGGGCACAAACTCTCCCACTTTTATCATTCTGAAGTAATTATGCCTTGTATGTCTGGTGTCTGTTACAAACAGCTTCCATAGACAACACAGCCAATGATGAAAGCTATAAATGATCATTACTGGCAAATCTTATATGATAATAGCAGTAATATTAAACAACATTACTTGGAGGCTAAACATGTTGCAAAAAGGAGCCACTAACTGCTTAGGGGGCCATGTGAACTTTGGGGATGAGAACTTTAACTGGACCTTTAACTCAGCATTATCAGCATAGTATTATGTGTGATGGTGATGTTACTGAATACACCCTACCATTATAAATAATAGATCACCACTCTTTTTACAGTGTCATGAATGTGTACATGAACCTGTATATTTTTCGAGTATTTCATAAGAAATATTCTCTGAAAAGTATGACCAAGCAACATACCAATCTCTTATATACTCTCACAAATGGCATAACACAAATAACTTAAATCCCCAAAACAAACTTGAATTGTTATACATACATACCCATCAAGAATGGATGTAACATCATTAAAAAAATAATTATGACATAATTTAATTTTTCTTTTATTCCCGTTCTTACTTTAAAAAGAAACTATTTACTGTATTATTACATAAAACTACTGTGCAAAAATGGCTGGGCTGGCCGATATTTAGATACAACTTACTATATTTTTTACAAATATTAGCATAATTATTAAGCTATAAAATCAAAATCCAATACCATTCACATCATATATTTTCTGGTTCTATTTGTGGGCATACACATATATTGTTAAAAGGAATAATTAGCTATATTTTAAAATATCATTAGATATTGCAAGAAAAGTCATATTTCAAGTTGAGCAGTAACCATTTCTGGGAATGAATGAACCATTATGAATACAAAATGAATGAAAAACACCTGACACCTAAATTCAGCATCCACAACCAGGAACATCACTTATTTTAAGCCAGTAGAGTAATTAGAGTAAAGCGTATGAAAATGAATTCTATTTCGTTTCAGTTTCACGTTTCTACATTTTTTGCGTTGCTATATTTAGCTATTATGGCGGACATCGACTATGGAGCGCTGCCATTGGCATTTTTAGCAGTCAGTAGTTAAAATAAAGGACACGAGTTGTGCAGCTGATTTTGATCTTAATAATTGTTTGTCGATTAAATACATAGTTGACAGTAACACGTATAATTCTCCATATTAGTTATCCCAGTTCTGGTCGTATCCCAGTTCTGGTCGCAACAGGAGACGCCGGCCAGCTTTGGACCATGTTTGTGCCCACGGTATAAAAATAAGGCCTCACAAGGAATAGCGGCCATTGTATCCTGAGACACAAGAGCAGCATGAACCGCAAAGATGAAGAAGATTTTGTGTTTGTCTGTTTGCTGAAGGCATACATCGAGAAGGCCAGCATCAGCTGCAGAGAGGGAATACCATAGAACGCAACGTGCCGTATCTCGCCTGCCCTGTAAACCGTCACACGCCTGGATGCGTCGTGGTAGAACGGGACGAATCGGCTACCTAAGCTTGCCGTCTGAACAGGGTCAAAACGGGCAGCAAGGGTGAAACAACCGAGACTAAATGCCAAACAAACGTGGGCGAACGTGACAAAACTTGAAAGGACCATGAGATGCCGTGGAATACACATGCCTCCCGTCCCACTACGGATCGTATACTAGGTCGGTTACGGCTTATTACGTGCTGTCACGTCTTGTTACGTTCCCTCCGTTTTACTACGGCCCACTAGGTTTCACATTATTACCGTGACTGCCGTGGCAAAATTTAACAGTTTACAAATCTGGCACGGCATCCACGGCAATCACGGAATGTCACGTGAGCTCATTCAGTCACCCCTACGTTGTCTCACGTCCATCCTGTTTTGTCCCCGTTTTGGCTGCCGTGGCCGCCGGGAACATTGTGTAACCCGGATCTTCACGGGTCCATACACTGGCAGTTTACACAGCTACAGACATGGGACATAAGTATTCGTCAATCGGCAAAATTGTCATAGACTTGCATGCTATTTTACTGTAGCTGTAATAATTTTCATTAATTCAGTGTTTCGTTATTTGGTTGTCAAATTTGGCAGGTTGTTAGGAAATCATCTTAGTCACAGAAACATAATTTCCATGTAATGTTCCTTCATGTATTTTCTGCAGTGTAGTTACATGAGCTACATATACACAACATTGCGTATTCTTTTCCCATAGACCGCCATGTTAAAAATGTCATACCCATGACACGCATCAATCAAAGTGTGGTCATTCTTGAAATACTGAAAACTATGAACGAGATCAAACGACACATGACACAAGTGCAAACTATGAACGAGATCAAACGAAAAATAAATTATAGACAATTTTCTAGCTGCACCAAATTAACATGTAAGTCTATGGAAATGCTGTAAAAGTGACGAATACTTATGTCCAATGACTGTAGCTCATGAGTGGTGGCAATGTTCATACATGTAGTATTTTACTCTCACTGTGGCCAATCACCTATCAGTAAATTGATAGACCGCTACCAGCAAACAGACAGACCCAAGACCGCCCAAGATCGGGAACACCAAGAGTCACGGCACCGGCCGAAGATCGCTATATCCGGCAGATCCACCTCCGGAACAGATTCGTGACGGCGACGACAGCACTAGGATACGCCATCGGCAGACGAACAGACCTTGGTATGGCTGGTATACGAGCCTACCGTCTCTTTCGTGAAATAACCTACACCGTCCACGCACACTGCAATGGACACGAACGTTACTGGGAGTGTGAGTGCTCTTAAGACATGAAAGTCTGTTCAGCCTGTTCAGAAACGATAGCAGAGTTCGAGGTTTTCAACGTAGAGGAGAGCGACTGGCGCCAAACTGCGTTCAATAAGTTCATCCACTCGATTGAGCAGGCGTCATGGTACGGGGCGGCATTTGTGCCCAGAGGACAAAAAGAGGTTATCATCCGAGGAAACGCGAATGACCAGCGATACAGGGATGAAGTGTTGATACCTTATGCGGTGCCCTGTATTCGACAACAGCCACGAGGAGTCATTTTGCAGCAGGACAACGCAAAACCCCACACCGCCAGAATTGCTCGAGAATACCTGCACAGCGTTAACGTCAACGTGTTGTCTTGGCCAGTGCGTTCTCCATACATTAACCCCATTGAACACTTCTGGGATCATATGATCGTCTGCTGAGAGAGCGTGTACCTCCAGCGAACCGACAGTGACGTGTACAGACTCTCTTGGACTTATGGAGCAGGATTCCTGCTGTCGTCATCCACCGACTGACAACGTCAATAAGGCGTGTATGGATGCCCAGGGTGGTCACACTCGCTTCTCGCTACTGATGTCGTGTCCCATGACTCCTATCCTCTTATGTGACTCTTTATGCACTTTTTGAATGAACTTGATTTGTGTAATTGTAATTTTGACCCTTTGACACTTTCTTAATGAATTGCGGCAAATGCAAGAAAGCTTTACAATGAATTTTCAGTCAAATTATTGGAAAATGACTTCTGTTTGTAAAAGTTTTATCATAAATCTCACATACGTCTTTGTGTCGATTTTTTTTGTCAAGTGAAGACGGTGGTAACTTTCTTTGCCTGGTAGTTATACACTCGGAAATATGGCCATCTCAGCTATTTAGATTGAAGTCCCCACACACGCCATATTGATTGCCTGCTACATGAACTTTATGGCGACTATCAGTCTACACATAGCTGAATTACACATCACGGTATGACCATATGACACACGACTGGGGAGATTAAGGCATCAAACGGTGGAGAGTACTCCCCTTTAAATCATAACTCGCGTCGCACCCCGTTAAGAAACATGTGAGGAAGAGAAAACTGACAACAGAACTTCCGGTACAACACGAACTTAATTCATATGTGATATATACAACAACAACACAGTATAAAGTTACATGTAAAACAAACCGTTTAATACCCGGATAAGAAATTGAGACAGACAGGCAAGTGAGATAAGCGCAAGTAAAATCAAAACAACAAATCTCCATTAATTTGCGACAAGTTATGATGCAAATATTCATGACTGTATTTGATACTAAGATTGACTGACTGACTGACTGACTGAATTTGGTTTTACGCCGCTTTTAGCAATATTCCAGCAACACCACGGCGGGGGACACCAGAAATGGAGCTTCACAAATGGTACCCATGTATGGGATTCGAACCGGGTCTTCGGCGTGACGAGCCAACGCTTTAACCACTAGGCTACCCCAATCGCCCCGGCTATCGATGTAGAGCAAAGAGACCGATAACAGTTGTTTAGATATCGATCGATAATCGATAAATATCGGACACGTAACATTGAGCAAAAATGCAAAAATGTCTGAAAGAAATAAATACATTTCACACCACGTGTGTGCATGTGTTTATGTAGTAAGGACACGTGTTGACAGTGCAGTTCTAAGCGACCTTTACGCTGTATGATCCTACAATGGATCCGAGCTGGTCTGACTCCAGACTAAAGCTGGCCTCCCTCTTCCTTTGGCTGTTGGGAAAGACGGTGGGGGACATCTTGATAATCTTACTCCAGGTCTCCCCAGGACGAATCTTCCTGAAAGACACACGTATGGTCACCATGGTGAGGTTTGGTGGGAACAGATTTGGATGATGTCAAGTGAGGTGAGATTTGGTGAAATGAGATATGGTGAGGTGAATTAAGGTCGGACTGGGCGAGACGTGGTGAGTTACACGAGGCGACTTATAGTGATGGTTTTTGGTATGTGAATGACGAGATACAGGAAGGTTTGATCAGAACCCACTTGCACAGAACGATCTTAACGCTACAGTTATTGTAAACCCTTAAGAACGCGATCTTAGGCTTCGCTACTACAATCGCCATCCACTCTGCACAAAGCAATTGTAGCCTAATTACAATTAGGAGGTTCGATCTTAAATCCATGTCGTCTTACAATCGCGCTGAGCTCAGCTTTACAGAAGTGGATTAGGGAACGTTACGGTGATTGTAAAGTTGATTGTGAGGAGTCTAAGATCGATTGTAACTAAAGTTGTTCTGTGCAAGTGGGCCCAGAATGAATTTGGTGAGCTGAGGGATTGGTGAGTTCATATGAATTTGGATGACATTGGGGAGTTGAAGGTTATGGTAGAGGCTTGCTGGAATGAGATTTGGTGACGTCAAGTGAGTTTAAAGTTTGGTGGGGAGGCTTGGTGAGGTGATGGTTGAGTGAGTGAGTAGTGAGTGAGTGTAAAGAGTGAAGAGTTTAGTTTTACGCCGCTTTTAGCAATATTCAGCTATATCACGGCGGTGATGGTTAATTGAGATGACTATGAGGTTGGATGAAGTAGAAAATGATGAGATTAATGAAATGTGGCGAGGTGGGTAAAACACTGGCTTTTAATATTTCTTCACGAGAGCATAATAGCCAGCAACACTGTTTCAAATTGTAAAACCAATTTTCTCTGACGTCATCCATATTGTTATGCATTTATCATCTACACAACCACCACCACCGAGAGAGAAGGGGCGAAAACCTTCATAAATATATGAAAAAAAACACAAAATATTTTTCAGTGAACGGAATAGGTTATTTATAAAGTTATCAACGTTTGGAAATATGTAGATGTACCTTACTCTATTTTGTTGTCGAAGCAGGATACACCATTCTCATGTTGCCTTCAGTCTCCACGGTGCAGTTGGTAATCAGGACCCAGGGAAGCGGGTTGGTGAGGAGATGTCCACCTCTACTGTCTCCCCGGCTTTAACAGTGGAAGGACCCTATATAACACAGGACATGAGACGGTATAAGATACATATATATTGATGGGGAGCGGGTTGGTGAAGGAGATGTCCACCTCTACTGTCTCCCCAGCTTTAACAGTGGAAGGACTCTATATAACCCAGGGCATGAGACAGAATACTATACTTTAGGCAGGTTGGTGGAGATATCACCTCTACTATCTCCCTAGCTTTAACAGTGGAAAAGGACCCTATATAACACAGGACATGAGACAGAATATATACATATATATTGATGGGAGCCTTGGGTTGGTGAAGGAGATGTCCACCTCTACTGTCTAACACCATGAGCTTACATATATATTAACAGTGGAAGGAGACCCTATAGTGGAAAAACCTATATAACACAGACATGAGACAGTATATATAAACATATATATTGATGGGAGCAGGTTCGTGAAGGAGAATACTCTATATATAAAACAGGACATGAGACAGTATATATACATATATATTGATGGGGCGGGTTGGTGAAGGAGATGTCACACCTCTACTGTCTCCCAGCAACATGGAAGGACCTATATAACACAGGACATGAGGCAGTATATAAGTATATATATTGATGGGAGAGGTGGTGAAGAATCCACCTCTATGTCTCACCAGCTTCCCAACTGTCTAACACAGGACATGAGGCGAGGCTTTAACAGTGGAAGAGAGGACTGTCTCCCCGGCTTTAACAGTGGAAGGACTCTATATAACACAGGACATGAGACAGTATATATATATATATATATTTGATGGGAGCGGGTTGGTGAAGGAGCCCACGATGTCCACCATCAGATGTATACTGTCGGGTTGGTGAAGGAAGAGATCCCCTACTGGCTCCCAGGCTTTAACAGTGGAAGGACCTATATAACACAGGACATGAGACAGAATATATACATATATATTGATGAGAGCGGGTTGGTGAAGGGTTCACGTCTACTGTCTCCCAGCTTTAACAGTGGAAGGACTCTCTATATAACACAGGCCATCAGAATATATACATATATATTGATGGGAGCAGGTTGGTGAAGAAGAGAGATCCACCTCTACTGTCTCCCCAGTGGAAGGCTATATAACTTACAGGACATGAGACAGTGATGAGAGCGGGTTGGGAGGAGATGTCCACGTCCTAGCTTTAACAGTGGAAGGACTATATAACACAGGACATGAGACAGAATATATACATATATATTTGGGGCAGGTTGGTGAAGAGATCCACCTCTACTGTCTCCCAGGTAACAGTGGAAGGACCCTATATAACACAGGACATGAGACAGAAGATATATACACATATTGATGAGACTGAAGGAGATCTCCCTACTGTCTCCCCGGCTTTAACAGTGGAAAGGACCCTATATAACACAGGACATGAGACAGTATATAAACATATATATTGATGGGAGCGGGTTGGTGAAGGAGATGTCCACCTCTACTGTCTCCCCCGGCTTTTAACAGTGGAAGGACCCTATATAACACAGGACATGAGACAGTGCATATATACATATATTATTGATGGGGAGCGGGTTGGTGAAGGAGAGAGTCCACCTCTACTGTCTCCCGGCTTTAACAGTGGAAGGACCCTGTATAACACAGGACATGAGACAGTATATATAACATATATATTGATGGGAGCGGGTTGGTGAGGGTATCCATGTCTACTGTCTGAAGGAAAGGATACAGGTGAGGCAGTATATAAACACCTCTACTGTCTCCCCGGCTTTAACAGTGGAAGGACTCTATATAACACAGGACATGAGGCAGTATATAAACATATATATTGATGGGAGCGGGTTGGTGAAGGAGATGTCCACCTCTACTGTCTCCCAGGCTTTAACAGTGGAAGGACCCTATATAACACAGGACATGAGACAGTATATATATACATATATATTGATGGGAGCAGGTTGAGTGAAGGAGATGTCCACCTCTACTGTCTCCCCAGCTTTAACAGTGGAAGGACTCTATATAACACAGGACATGAGACAGAATATATACATATATATATTGATGGGAGCAGGTTGGTGAAGGAGATGTCCACTACCTCTACTGTCTTAGGTGCTGAAACTGTCTCTCCCCGGCTTTTAACAGTGGAAGGACCCTATATAACACAGGACATGAGACAGTATATAAACATATATATTGATGGGAGCAGGTTGGTGAAGGAGATGTCCACCTCTACTGTCTCCCCGGCTTTAACAGTGGAAGGACCCTATATAACACAGGACATGAGACAGAATATATACATATATATTGATGAGAGTGGGTTGGTGAAGGAGATGTCCACTGTCTCTCTACTGTCTCCCATGAGCTTTAGACAGTGGAAAGGACCTGCTGGAAGGATATAACACAGGACATGAGACAGTATATATACATATATATTGATGAAGGAGATGGTCTACTGTCTCCCCAGCTTTAACAGTGGGGACCTATATGGTGAAGGAGATTGAAGGAGTCCACCTCTACTGTCTCCCCGGCACCACAACAGTGGAAGGACCCTATATAACACAGGACATGAGACAGTATATATACATATATATTGATGGGAGCGGGTTGGTGAAGGAGAAGTCCCACCTCTACTGTCTCCCCAGCTTTTAACAGTGGAAGGACTCTATATAACACAGGACATGAGGCAGAATATATACATATATATTGATGAGAGAGAAGGAGATGTACTGTCTCCCCTTTCTTTAACAGTGAAGGAGATGTCCACATGAGACAGTATATACATATATATTGATGGAGACTGTCTCCACCCGTCTCCCTATTTTAACAGTGGAAGGACCTATATAACACAGGACATGAGACAGTATATATACATATATATTGATGAGAGCGGGTTGGTGAAGGAGATGTCCACCTCTACTGTCTCCCCGGCTTTAACAGTGGAAGGACCCTATATAACACAGGACATGAGGCAGTATATAAACATATATATTGATGGGAGCGGGTTGGTGAAGGAGATGTCCACGTCTACTGTCTCCCCGGCTTTAACAGTGGAAGGACCCTATATAACACAGGACATGAGACAGTATATATACATATATATTGATGGGAGCGGGTTGGTGAAGGAGATGTCCACCTCTACTGTCTCCCCGGCTTTAACAGTGGAAGGACCCTATATAACACAGGACATGAGACAGTATATATACATATATATTGATGGGAGCGGGTTGGTGAAGGAGATGTCCACGTCTACTGTCTCCTGGCTTTAACAGTGGAAGGACCCTATATAACACAGGACATGAGACAGTATATATACATATACATTGATGGGAGCGGGTTGGTGAAGGAGATGTCCACCTCTACTGTCTCCCTGGCTTTAACAGTGGAAGTTAAAATATGAAAATATAACACTCCAATAGACATTGGAATGTTCATTCTCATGCTTCAGAAATACCGTGTCAGTTTCTTATGACGACTGAATGAAGGAATAGAATTATATGATGATGAGGACATCGCATAGGAGGCCAAGCTACTGGTATGTATCCCTTTATTAGGAAACATAAACTAGATCAGGAGCAAGGAATATTGTTGACGTGTAAGCAAAACCTCCGTGTATATAGTCTCTTTATGTTTAGCTGAATAGGAGTATTTTTCTTTCTAACATTCTAACAGTCGTTATCTATTTGCCTCTAGTTAAAGTACACAATAGTTCCCCAGCATTCTAAGGATCCGGCCTGGAAGTCTCAGCTGAGTGTTATCGTGCCATTTGCATCCCAACCTGGGTGCAGATCGATGTCCGCGATGTTGATCACTGGATTATCTGGTCCAGATTCCATATACAGACCGCCGCCATATAGCTGAATATTGTTGAGTGCGCATCAAACAACAAACGTTATTTATTTGTCGTCCCAAGTAAAGCAATTCATATTCCTAGTATCTCTAATGTTTGCCGGATGGATCTGTCTGGAAGACTCGACTGAGCGTATGGCGGATGTTGCTTCGTTATATCAACCATTGGTTTGTCTGGTCCTGATTCGGCTCCCTCCATACCTGGATTACCGGACGACTATATCACATGGAATATCATTAGCTTAACATTCAGCCAGGATTGCTCCTTTGTAGACAAAAAGCAAACAAAACACACACGCACGTACGCACGTACACACGCACACAAAACAATTAAACAACGTAAATCATTGCTCCCTTCTGAAGTTCAACAAGAAGGATTGTACCTTTCAGACAAAACACAAACACACAACAATGCTCTTTGTGCCAACCACTGCTTAAAAACCTTGCTCCCTTGTCAAATCACAGTACAGATCGTTCTCCCTACCTGTAGTTAAGACCCCTGCGAAGACCCAGCACTGTCCGTACTTGACCGGTCTTCCGGTGGACATGTACTGCTTTAGGATCCTCACACTCCCCGTCCATGAAGTTGGTCTGGTGCCACCGGCGTAGCTGTCGCTCCAGTTGCCTGTAACAACGCCGTTGTCGTCGTCGGCGTTCACCTGGCAAAGACCACAATTAGTATGTTCCTTCTGGCGAATGTCTTCAAAACGAAAGGCTGATAAGTGACTGTATGAACATTATTTTAAATTTTCGCTGCAATCAGCATTATGTAAACGGCGTGTGAACAGACAGATTTTGGTTGCTCAACCGGAGCATGGGCTTACGATCTTTGACAGAATCCTGGCCACCTTGGTCGCATTCCCCATAGCGCGGGTCATCTTGAAGTCGAAGCCCTTCCTGACGAGGTGTAGAGCGGCGTCCAGGATGCCGTCCTCAAACTAAATAAGTGGTCGACAAAAATAATGATGATGACAATAACTATAAAAGTAATAATAAAAGGAAACTGAAAACGCCGACGCCGACGTTGATGATGTTGATGATGATGATGATGATGGTGATGATGATGATGATGATGATGACGACGACGACGATGATGATGAAGATAATGATGATAACAACAACTACAAAAGTAATAATAAAAGGAAAAATGACTACGGCAACGACGACGACGATGTTCAAATGAAATGTTTCTTCTCATGATGATAGTTTAATTTATTTTAAACCTAATGCAGCAAAGTTACCAAAACTATTCACAGTGAAACACGGTTTATATCAATAAATAATGCAATAATAATTAAGTAAGGACTGCTCCGACCTGGCCGTAGTACCAGCTACTGCCTGCCATCTTATCGAATGTCCCAGTGTACACCACTCCCGTGTCATTCTCCACCGCTTCCGCGATCCACTTCTGGTCAGAGAGGTATGCGACATCCTCTGTAAGCAGAGGTAAAAATTAGTGAGTAGTTGTTACTTTACGCCGTAGCAGAATCTCACCTACTTGAATGGAATATAAATTATTCGGCGCTGGCGCAGTTTCTTTTTAAGGTTTGTAAGCTAAACCAGTCCCGTTCCACACATCAATTAGCAGGAGGGTTTTTAACGTCATTGTATGAGAGATACCATCACTCTCTTGATTGGGACCCGTGAACGATGTAAGCATGGGCAGTAAATCTCATTTGGCTGTTCTTTGATAGACCATGAAACTAGCTTCAAGGCGCATCGTCGTTTACCATTTAAGACCGAGAGCTCTCTCTAATTAAGCTTACAAGCGAGTAACATTTTTATTACCCACGTGGTCAGCGTGTATGGGTAGTTGCATACTAATCTCGTACGATTAATTCAATTGACATTTGGCTTGACATTAATTCCATACGGTCTTTGTATCACATCACGTTATTGCATCTCGAACGATGCCTGTCGCCACTGTGCCATTAACAAGGCAGTGTGAGTGGCTAAAGAGAAAGCTACGTACGATTATTTATCTGACGTCATTACTCACACATAAATACCGCTTTGTGATTGGCCGAGAGCTCCTCTATTATTTCTATGTATCCTCAGCTATGTTACAAGCGAGTAACATTTTCTGTATGTAATGAGACCCGAGTGTAGTATTCTCTATCTATGCTCTTTACCCGCTGGGAATGCCGAACTGTGGGAATTTATTTGGTACTTCGTGTTAGTAAGTCTCTATCTCGAATTATTGAGTCACGTATGATGCAGCATCGGGGCTCAGTTAGTCAAAAGGGCCAAAGGACAAAGGGCCAAAGGAAAGTCATCCTAGGTATACATTTGCCATGCCTCAAACAGTTCTTCCTGGTCCTTCTTTGCTGAGTTGTCTGACTAGTGTCTGACTAGTGTCTGACACCCATGACTCTGTTTAAACCTCGTGTAATCATTACAGAAACAGTTGTATGGTTGACTATACTCATAACATAAACACTTAACCACTGCTGTTAATCTTGTTTAGATTACTGACTACTTGTAATCATTACACAAACAGTTGTATGGTTTTAATTAAACACCTTACCGCTCTGAGACACTCTGATATGTTTAGGACGTTTAGCTTTAGAACTACTGCAACATGTAAAGAATTTCCTTTAATCTTACTATTTTCTAAAAGTTTGGCCCTTTTGACTTAAGTCTATGGCCCTTTTGACTTTCCGTTGGCCCTTTGACTTAATCCTTTGGCCCTTTTGACTTTTTCAATTTTGGCCCTTTTGTCCTTTGGCCCTTTTGACCTGTTCCCATGCAAATCGAAGGAAGGGAGATAAGAGAATCATTCGTCACCACTCGCCCCTTTCCGTAAATTCCAAGCTTGTCCCGGAATGACACGAGTTAGTCACGAATGAACTCTAAATTTGTTTTTCTCGTCGTCTGGTAGATTCAATGTCATCTGAAAATCTGGTATTGGCTAATTGCCTATATGTGGTACTCTTTATTATGATCCGATACACGTGCTTCAAACAGTTCAAAATTAACATTAAGGTGTTCGGTAAGTTAATACGTTGTTCACTGGTCCTTCGGGGCCCATGGGTTAATGTACCCTCGATGTTTGTTCACAAATAGAGGGTACATCAACCCATGTCACCCGAGCGACCAGTGAACAACCTGTAATATAGTATGAGTCTTCATATCCCACGAACACTAATCCTTTGAGATACCGAACTAGTGCTTTAAACATTTACTAACTAGTTCGGCAGGGTTCAGCACAGGAAAGAAATAATTTCATGTATGTTGAGCCTTATCATTCCAAATATTACACTCGAAGTCACAATATATGCTCTGGCTGGAAGGACTGTATTTTATTGTCTTGTCGCTGTAATAACTCACTCGGCAATAGTCCAACTATTTGTGGTCGGTCTGTAAATACCGAATTCTGGATCAGGCAATCCATTGATTGACATGCATCAGCGGTATGTTTGAAATTGAACCCTTAACATATGACATCATGTAAAAACATTATTTTAGTTTTCACAATCAGTGGATTTCGGATTACAGCAGATCTCTCCTGCACCGATCTTTGTCGGAAGTCGAATTATGGCTACTAAATGTGTGCCATTATACACCGATAGTAGGTAAGACATGATACGAGGGGCTATCAAAAGGTTTTGAGCCTAAAATACTTCTGATAAAAATAACTGTATGATATTGAAGAATGGTTCATATCATTTCGTCAGCATTCAAGATGCACGGGTCCACTACAGTAAGAGATAGAGATCACTGCCAGGCAAATATGTATCTCACGACAAATGGTACCTGACAGACACGAGTACAGTAATCTGTTTTTACACACCATAAAGTCGCACCATTTGAGGGTAGAATAGATTCAAATTTTATATTTTGTAATCATCGATCAGGTAAATAGTCCGTCATGATCTGACCAAAGATCGTCACCATGGAGTAGCCAATCACGTGTATCGAATTAGACCCCATAGTTACGTTTAATATCGGTTTTCTCACATGTATGTTTGAGAACCCACGGGTGTGTAAGAATATTTTCTCCCCACCCAGGTTGATACATACTTGCATCTCTATTGACCTTTTGTCGGGGTCAGATACTATCACAATTAGAGTGTGGTAATTGTAGATGTCACAGTGGTACATATTCAACACCGGAAGTAATTCAGGTAAATCGATATATTTATCTATTGACATTTATGCCTTGTTAGCCTATTTTAGACGCCTAAAAGATACATACTAAACCAGTATGGGAACTACATATGCACTGATAAAATAATATAAAGCAAACTGTCTAGTTGTGTCGGCGTCAAAGGTTTTAAACAACAAGTATGTAACGTAAAGAACATCGAAAGCATGAAGTTTTTAGTAAAAATAACTAAAATTGTAACTGTGAGTGAGTGAGTGAGATGGGTTTAACGCCGCCTTCAACAGTATCCGACTTATACTAATACCTGTTAGGATGGAAAGACCAACGTAGAGCAGGTCTCTGTCGATAACAACTTTGGTCAACCCAGGAACACGGGTATGTTGCTGGCAAAAACACACGTTATAGGGGGCGGTGGAGTAGCCTAATGGTTAAAGCGTCTCGGGTTCGATTCCCAACTTGGATAGAATGTGTGAAAGCCATCTTTGGTGTCCCCCTCTGTGAAATTGCTGGAATATTGCTAAAAGAAGCGGCGTAAAACCATACTCACTAACACGTTACAGAAAACAGAGAAAATCTATGAAATCCCCACAAGTGTTTGCGTTAACTGATTGTAATTATCAATGTAAGTTTATTCACCTTTACACCAAGGATTGAAGATTCGTATTTACCAGTATCAGCGTGTGGTTTAAAACACTCCTTGTCTGAATATTGTGTCTCACCTTTACACCAAGGATTAAAGATGATGTTGATATCTTCGTTGTGGTTGTACTGCCAGATGAGGTCTTTGCCGTTCTCGACGTCCACGGTGGTCCTGACAATCAAATCCCAAACACCGACAGGGGTAGAAGCAGGGGAGAACACTTCTACTGTGAGAGAGTTACCTCCCTTTTTGGCGATGATGGCGCCCCATCTCCGTGGCTTATAAGACGTGTCCCTACCCTCTCCGACCTTGATGGTCTCTTTGACGGTGCTGTTGTTCTCGTGAGACGCTGCAACATTAACGTGATAGAGAACCTGATACCATCGGTAGCAATACTCCGCCCCACTGAAACGGTTGGTTGGTATACTTCTAATGCCGCAATCAGAAATAATATAGTATATGGTGGCGGTATGTAAATAATCGAGTCTGGATCAAACAATCCAATGTTCAACAGCATGAGCATCGATCTACGCAATTCGGGAACGATGAGATGCGTCAACCAAGTCAACAAGGTTGACCAAGCAGGGGTTGCTAAGGTCAGTTCTAACCTAGATCTTCAAACATTTATACCAGCTATATACCACATGGGACTGTCATCCTGTGGGATATGCAAACATCCACATTATAAGCTTCTCTAAACTCGACATTGGTCAGTATGCTTTGGGCAAATATGCACTTGAACAGGTCTTGTACTGCAGTTGCCATATCCCATTTGGTACCCGGATTCAGAGTCGATCCCCGTAAGGTGGTATACAGGAAACAAATGTCATCGCATTTGATATACATGTACATTTATAAATATACGCATGTGGGAAACATTCCTGTATATGTTCTATTGTATTTCGAGATATATTACGTAATTTTAATGCTATTCGCACCCAGGGACGTGTTCTGTCGATGTTCGTGTTTATATACAGTATAGTATGACAAGAAATCATTGAGAATTTTAGGAATATGTTTAATTGCATTTCTAGTATAAACAACCTTGACCAGGTATCAAGTGCTTGGTTTCATTCAGGAGAGACAACTCCGTTAATCCTTTTTCATTAGTTTGTGAAGAGTTATCCCCCTTTGTTTACTTGCTAGCAGACGACATTTTCAGTGATCCTCAGTATGGATGATTTAGAGAAGAGGAAGTTGATTTTAGAGTATTATAACAAGGACATCAGATCAGCTAAAGTGATTTCAGGTAGAACAGGCATCCCTTTGTCCACTGTTTATCGTGTTTTGAAAAAATATTGCAAATGGATATGGCATTGAGCACCAGGGAGGCGCAGGTAGGCCCAGAAAATTGACGGTCGGTGACAGGAGGCGGCTTGGTATTCTTGTTTCTAAAAACAAACGAAGGAGTTTAGAAAACTTAAGGCTGGATATGATTGATAGAGGAACTGTGGCTGTCTGTAAGGAGACAATTAGAACTGAGCTGCATGCAATGGGTTGGCAGAAAAGTCGAGGAATTCCATCACCAATCATGAAACCTGAACAAAAGGAGCGAAGGTTGAACTGGTGCTTACAGCATAGAAATTTTGACTGGGACAATGTGATTTTCTCAGATGAAAGTTCTGTGTGGCTGTTTCTAATACACTGAAATTCTGGACCAAACAATTCTGTACCTAAGCGCCCAAAGTACAGTCCGAAATTTAACGTGTGGGGTGGCATATCTGTGTTAGGGGCAACGCCCTCTGTGTGTTTTGAAGGGAATATGAACAGTGAGCGGTACATTGATATTCTCGAGGGGCATTTACTTCCATCTGACGTGTTCTTTTTTGATTTTCCAGCAGGACAACGACCCAAAACATCGTTCAAAGCATATCACAGGCCTGGTTTCGGACCCAAAATATGACATTATTAGATTGGCCAAGCTATAGCCCTGACCTAAATCCAACAGAAAATGTTTGAGGACTTATGAAGGAAAGTGTCAATAAGAACAATCTGACAAATATTGCTGAAATGAAAGAAGAGGTGGTCCGATATTGGGACAGCATGGACCACGACTTAACTTCTTTGATCAGTAGTATGCCCCGCCGTATTGAAGCCTGCATTGCTGCCCATGGTGACTTTACAAAATACTAACTGTTCACCTGTCTTTGAATCTGGAGTTATGTTCTGCTCATATTCGTTGGGGAACGGTGGTGCACCCTTCTTTGTGAAACCATGCTGAATGAGCTATTCGAGCCTAACTAGCACGGACTAGTCATGATGTATAAACCGCAGAGCTGTACAGCTCGGGATATGCTAATATTTCAAGGATCTTAACAGGAACGAGCATATCAAGCGGATCCTCACAGCGTCAGGGTGGAGGACTCTGCACAACATACTGACATACATTAAACTAAAGGCTAGACGTGTACATATATTTGTAAGTGTCGATTGGTGTGAAGTATACTTACCTAAGCTCAACATGAGCGTGATGTCGTTCTTGTCGATGTCGTAAGGTCTGTCGAAGGTGATGGTGAGGAGGAAGGGCTGACCTCTTCTGACCACCAACTCTGATTCCTTATGACCCCTGACCTCTGTGCACTCATACATGTCAGTGTGGTGCTGCTTGGTGTTCTCCGATATGTTAAGGTCAAGGTTGGTCACGTGCAGTTTCGTTGACAGATCAGTTTCTGGCACTTCCGGTTGTTCATTTTCGTTTTCGTCGCTGTCTGTTTCAGAAACACTAAATGGTAAAATCATTATTTCGGCCTTCATTTGAAACAGAATTGGAGAAAAGATATAATTGCTATTGTGTGACTTTCCCATGGCTTCCCTTATTAAGATGGGTTTGAACAGGATACAAATATTCACACTGGAAATAGTCATTTAATAATTCAGCGAGGGGTGTGGAGGTCGTGTTTGATGTGTGAGGTATTTCATTAGCGACAGAATATGTTTACAGTCTACTTTTCATCATACAGGATATTCCGTATGGCAAATATGTCAGAAAATGAAATCCATTCTATACCAGGCCATACTACACCACGACCCTAAATACTAAATGGTCCGACTATGACAACTCGTACACAAAATTGACCCTCATGTTTTTGTCAAAGGGTTGACAATGTTGTGTCTAAATTGAGACCATAAAATCTGATGACACCACACTCTACATATACCTGCCATAACGCCGCACTCAGCAGTATTCCAGCTATATGACGCGGTCTGTAAGTAATCGAGTCTGGACCAGACAATCCAGTGATCTGCAGCACGAGTATCTATCTAGGCAATTAGGAACCGATGACATGCGTCAACCAAGTCAGCGAGCCTGACCACCCGACCTCGTTAATACCCTCTTATGACAAGCTGAATTGGGTTACGGAAAATCAATTCAAACTGGTATCTTCACACAATTCTACCTGTGTCGTTTTGGTGGTATTTACAAATGAAATTGATTTTAACTTGTAGCGTCAGGGTATGTGAAGGCATGGCCAGTTCAGTATGAAGAAAAGCACTTGTATTTAAAACATAAACTTCTCAACAGCTATTACAAGACAAATGTTATGGATAACAATTTCTTGATTACTCACGACGTTTCTGGGGTAGTTCTTGCCCTATCTTCAAGTAGAAACAAATAAAGAAGTTGTTATCCATGATATTTATCTTGTATCATTACACCAACTTCTAAATGCCGTTGCAGAATTTCTCAACAGCTATTTTGACCTGACCCACCATTGCCGGTGACAATGTGTTCTCTCTCCCTCCTGGGTTCTCTCAACCGTTCCCGGAAGAGACTGTCGCGTTCCTCCACCGTGGGCCTCGTTCGTCTGTTGGAGTACCATGGACGACTGGATCTGTAATGCGCCATCCTGCTGACAAACA
Source organism: Haliotis rubra (assembly GCF_003918875.1). Classification (NCBI taxonomy): domain Eukaryota; kingdom Metazoa; phylum Mollusca; class Gastropoda; order Lepetellida; family Haliotidae; genus Haliotis; species Haliotis rubra. Next base: position 44,324 of record NW_025765948.1, read on the forward strand.
GGTCAACTGTGCTGCTTTATTTGGGAGTATAACTTCTTCAGTACATATTCTCAGGAAGGTGAGGTGAGGTGAGGTGAGGTGAGATGAGGGGGTTTAACCGTCGCACTTAAGAATATTTCGCTCATATGACGACGTGCATGCGTGTGTATGTGCGGCTGCTTGTACTAGCCCAGACTTAAGCTGGTTTTATAGTGCTAGTCCACTGAGATACCATGTTGCAGTTAAACATGAACACCCACTCAGACACATTATACTGACTCCGAGCCGACCAGTCCTTGTTGTACCGATTAATGCCGAGCGCCAGCCAGGGACCAACAAGTACTATGATATAACGTCTTTTGGTATGACGCTGCTGGGGATCGAACCCGAGACCTTCCGCTCTCCGGGCGGACGCACTAACCACTACACCACGGAGGCGGTCTTCTCAGTTTAGTTTTACGCCGCACTCCAGCAGTATACCAGCTATATGACGCGGTCTGTAAATAATCGAGCCTGGACCAGACAATCCAGTGATCAACAACAAGAGCATCGACCTGCGCAATTGGAAACCGATGACATGTGTCAACCAAGTCAGCGAGTCTGACCAACCGATCCCGTTAGTCGCCTCTTTCGACAAGCATGGGTTACTGAAGATCAATATTCAAACCCAGACTCAGCCCAGAACAGACAAGAGTGGCGATCCTTTGTTGCTGCCCTACACGCCGAAGCACGTAATTGGGATAAGTAAGTAAGTACGGACCGATGGTAATGTCATCCGTGTAACTGTCAGGATGTATTAACTCCAAATTAAACTCTGAGTGAGAGCGTAAGCTTGGTTTAACGCAGTCTAACGCCTAACATCAGGGTATGAAATGCCAGGCAGTCACCAGTATCCACATCCACAAACTAAACACATCAGGCTAGGGATTGCAGGCTAGATGTCGATGTTTAGTTGTCTATCAACATTCTGTAAATAACTGATCGTGCATCTTCGAATCAGCATCTAGTTAAGCTATATACACATCATCTACACCGTATTCCCTTTTGTGGACGTTGTTGTCTTGGTGACATGTCGAAAACACCAGATGCAGCGTTCTTGTGAGCAAATGCATCAACTTCTGAAAGCGCCAAACTTGTTATGAATAATTATCCCGTGTTATCTGCTTTAATCCAGAGGGGAAAAGTCACATAGTATTAGAAATGGAAATCTTTGATTTTTGGCGGCCATCTTGGACTCAATGTTGGATTTTTCGGAAAATAGGTCCCAAAATTGGGCACATCCCCAAAAATATGTTTTATCATAATATTCGCCAGCACTTTGCGAAGGTTCATGCGTTAATCCGACAAGATACGATATTTACCCTTAGCCACCTGACTATTGGCAATGACCTAGTTATTTAAGCTCAAAGCAGTTGTGGCCCTTCACAGTGACAGGATAGGTGTTTAATGGTTGCAGCAGCATCCAACAACTTCATAACTTGTGTGTGTGAGTGAGTGTATGTGTGATGGGGATGTAGCTGGTGAATAAGAGTTCTCTAACTAAATCGTATACATATACTTGTCTATCGCACTATTTGGCTATACTTCCCTTGGCAGTTTCCAGCCTTAAGGCCAGAACAACAGACTGAATGTCCATTTTTGATGATCTTGATTTCTAAAGTGCCTAGCATCCATCGACAGATGGTCAACTGGCGCTGTTACCAGTGTGCATTGTTACTGGCCATTCACGCTTATGCTTGCGCTGTGGATAATGTTGTCTTAGCACATGTCAATTTTCCTAGTCATTGATAACATAGATCTTCTCATTTGTACATTTTTTAATTATATCATGCCTTTTTCCTGGTAGTATATAATTTTATGCAAATCCCCATGAAACTGGATTTGCACATAGAATTTGAATACATATTATACATTCTATCTCTATCCGACTGATGGCTTGATGGCGTGCACCAGATCTATGTTAAAATTCTAAACATTTAAACGTGTACAAATTCTAAATGTTTAAGCTTTAAACGTTTTGAAATTTTTAAACATGTTTGAATTTAAGTTATAAACATGTTATATTATGAGGACGTTCTGGTTTGATGACTTTAGGCCAAGATGCGGAATCCGGATTCTTGTGTTTAAACCCAACTCATGTTTACATGGACACAACAAATCCAAAATACAAGTTTACAATGTAGATTAGCCCAGATTATGTGTTTGGGTATGACATCACCAAGGCAACGATCGATTGCATAATGACAATTCCGAATATGGCATCGCGATTGAAACCCCATGACACAACTGAAGTACTACTTTCCGAAAGAAGAGTCTAACAACGCCCGCGCCAGGAAGCCATTGTCGTGCTGAGACGACTGTAACTTTCATAGTTTAGCATCGGTTGGCGTGGTGGGCGAGCTGGCTAAGGCGCCAGGCTAGTGATCCAGCGAGGTGGAGGTGTCGGGATCGAGCCCACCTGTGACCGGGTGTGAAAACCTTGGAGTCAACCTTGTGTGCAGACTCTTTCAGTGTTGTCACAACCCTGTGCACTTAAAAGAATCCACGAATCCGTTGGTACATGACCAGATGGTGGCCACATAAATACGTCCAAACACCTAGTTGCGGGTACAGCAACGTGCAGTGAACTTGTACAAAACACTGTGACTATGTGTCCCAGTTCACCCAGCTGTGAATGGGTACCTCGTTAGGATGAGAAAGCCACAATAACTCGGTGCGCCTAGTGGCTGTAAGAGTTGTATACTCGCCAGGGAGTTGAGATTGATAATACGATGTGCCATTGAGGTTGACATCCAATGATCGGGGGAAAAAAATATCAACGCCTTGAGCAAGCTAGTTGCCTGGATATGTGCGCTATATAAGTATCCTATAATAATATAGTAATCATCAACAGCACTGGAGGGTTAAAATTACGTATTTGGGGGGTTTGGCTGTGAAATACAGCAGTACACAAAGAGATGTGTAATCAAGTCAGCTATTTGTGCTTCGGATTTATAGCATCTGTAAATTTTATTTCTTTTAAACCGACAGCATGTATTTGTCTTTTACCTTAAACTGGAGTTTTCGGTACTTATCATCGTCGTTGGTGGTGGATTTAGGCTAAGTGTCTGACGCCGTTCCAGTCAGTAGTTCATGCCGGATTTGCAACACTAAACCGGGGCGGTGGGGTAGCCTGGTGGTTAAAGCGTTCGCTCGTCACGCCGAAGGCCCGGGTTTGATTCCCCACATGGGTACAATGTGTGAAGACATTTCTGGTGTCCCCCGCCGTGATACTGCTGGAATATTGCTAAAAACGACGTAAAACCCAACTCGCTGTAACACGAAACCAGTGAATTATCACGTCACAGTCGATCACATGTACGTCTCTCAGACAGTACATTCACTTCGTACAGACCAGTCCTTGTTTTAATCCGAGCACAAGGCTGGGTAACAACGAGCAGTTCGCCGTAGTTTACTACGAAGTGACACCTCACCAACCACAATTAGGTAAATGTATATCCCAAATGCAGTGAGTGGTTGAGTTTAGTGTTACGCCGCTTTTAGCAATATTCCATCTCATATACCATTCCAGCGATCACCACAATTAGGGATCAGACAAGAATAGGTCCCCAACCACTTATGGTAGAGCGGCTAAACAGATGAATTTTGCATTTTTTGATAAAAGCGTAAAACTTTGCACATTCAGTGACTGATGCATCGTGAACATTTTCAAATATGGAGGCACTAAAATAGTTTCATTTTGCGCACGCGCAGGTTTTCTTTGGTTGTTATTAACGCCGCACCCGGCAACATTCCTGTTTCCTATATGAAAGCGGTCTGTAAATAATCGACTCTGGACAAGACAATCAAGTGATCGACAGCATGTGTATCGATCTACGACGCTGATATACTGTACAAACAGTAAAAAACGTCTCAAGAGGACTGGAAGAGATCACTCAGAGTAATATTTAGCAAAGAGGTGGGTTTTTAACTGGGACTTGAAAGAGACAATAGTTAGCGAATTCTTTATGACAGGAGGGAGAGTGTTCCAAAGTATTGGGGCTGATGCACTGAAAGCCTTTTCACCCAAGAGTTTCAGTTTAGTTCTTGGAACAAACAGGAGATGTTGGTGGTCTGACCGGAGGTTTCTTGGGGCCATGTGATCTAAGATTAGTTCACTGAGATATGCTGGAGCTAGGTCATGCTGACATCTATAAGCAAGACATAATGTTTTGAAATGGATCCTTGCCTCTACGGGCAACCAGTGAAGGTCTTTCAGAACTGGGGTGATGTGTGACCGTTTGGACGTCCTGGTGACAATTCTTGCTGCAGTATTTTGGATTTTGTGAAGGCGTGTAAGGAGCTCGTGGTTGATGCCATAGCGGAGACTGTTACAATAATCTAGTCTAGACTTGATTAAGGCCTGAATCAGAGTTCTGGTAGCATCAGTTGTTAGGAGATAGCGAATGTGCCCAATGGCCCGTAAGTGGAAGTAGCAAGTTTTGCATAGGTAGTCCACATGTGCATCCATAGTGAGGCAGGAGTCAATAAATACACCAAGGCTCTTCACACTAGCGGAAACCTTAATGTTAGAGTCAACAACAGTTATTTCATTGCAATCCAGTTTGTGAAGACGCTGTTTTGTGCCAATGAGTATGGCTTCGCCATTCAGCTTTAAATCATTGTTTGACATCCATGCTTTTACATGTTGAGTGCAGAGGGTTGTACGGGTAAGGGAAGTCAATAGATGTTGGGTTTTGAAACTGTCCATCAATTGTGTGTCATCAGCATAGGTATGGTGATTCAATCCGTGTTGATCTATGATGTGCCCAAGACTGTTTGTGTATAACACAAACAACACAGGGCCAAGGACTGACCCTTGAGGGACTCCACAGTCCAAACTGACACTGTCAGAGACTTCATCATTTATGATGACTGCTTGTTGTTAAGACAGGATGTGATCCATGACAGCTGTGTCTCGGCAATGTGGAACTGGTCATGGAGTCGAGTGATGAGTTTGTCATGATTCACAGTGTCAAACGCAGCTGATAGATCAAGTAAGATCAGCGATGAAACATTGCCAGAGTCGACAGAGCACCTCAGGTTTAGGTCATTTACAATCCTTACGAGGGCTGTTTCCGTGCTATGCATGGGGCGATAGGCTGACTGATATTTCCCTAGGAGATCATTTGATGAGAGAAATGCCCTGAGTCTAATGTCTACGGCTCGTTCCAAAATTTTGGATAAGAACGACAAGTTGGACACTGACCTGTAGTTGTTTAAAGCATTACAGTCCAGACTGGGCTTTTTGAGTGAAGGTCGGATGACTGCAGCTGTGAAGACGTCAGGGAAGATGCCTGTTTTAAAACTGATGTTGACAAGCATAGTGATGACAGGTAATAAAATATCCAGGTAATTCACAAGAATCCTAGTTGGAACTGGATCAAGTGTACATGATGTCATTGATGATGTCCAGGATCTCCTTCTGTGTGAAGGAAGCTAAACATGTTAAGGGGTAACAAGATGTCTCTGAAGCTGAGGTGCTTGTAGACGGCATGCCATTCACATCCTTGTCAATGTTGGCTCTGATTTTGTGTACCTTGCCAAGAAAGTAGTCAGAGAATGATTTTGCTAGGTCTGTGTCACTCTTGCCCGATGGTAACTTAGGTTCATTTATCTGACCAAGTAACTCCTTCATAAGCTTGTGACAAAATGATGGGTTGTTTACTATAGTAGAGAGTTTTGTGACACAGAAGTGTGATTTTACATTACGAAGGGCTTTGGAACAAGAATTACGAGCATCAGTGAACAGTTGCCGATGAATCTCAAGGCGAGTCTTTCGCTACTTCCGCTCTGCTGCTCTCTTCTTCCGCGTGGCATCTCTGACACTGTCATCATACCATGAGAAGTCTGGTCTCACTGTGATTTCCCGCCTAGTCAGGGGGGCGTGCTTGTCCAGGAGAGTCCTTAGAGTGGATACGTATGATTCCGCCAGCTCATTTACATCCTCGAGGGTCCTGCATAGTAGATCTGTTTGTCTGAGATCATCTCTGAAATTTTCTGTGTTAATTGATTTCAGGTTTCTGCACAGTATTGTCCTGCGATGAACAGCTGGTCGGTTCATATTCCAAACCATTGTGATGACGAAATGGTAAGATAGGCGATATATCTTCAACAGTGGCCTGCTCAATCAATGAGTTATCTTCAGGAATAAACCACCCAGTCAAGGGTGTGTCCTGATCTGTGAATGGGTTCTTGTATGATCTGATTAAAGCTGTGAACTTTCAATAAGCTTCTCACTCTCTTTGAGTCAGACAGCTTTCCGATTTCGAAGTGAATGTTAAAGTCACCTAGTAGTACTGTGTTAGATCGTGTCAACGTTCCCAGAAGAATTGAGAAATCCTTGTGGAAGTCTGAGGCTAACAGTTTATTTGTTTTCGAAGGCGGAGGTCGATAAAGACATATAGCATGGACACATCTGTTTCCATCACTGATTTTTAGATTCAATGATTCAAAAGATATGAACTCATTGAGGGGTTTAAAAAATTCAATACACATGTTACTTCTATAGATGGCAGCTATTCCACCACCACTACGACTTGAACAATGTCATACCCTTGGGGTTTCAGTTCAACAAGTTTACTTTCATCTCCATGTTGTTTCAACCACGTGTCTGTGAGAAACAGGATATCTAGATGCTTGTCAAGAACTAAGTCTGCAATGTCTAAAGTCTTGTTTCTAGACGATTGAACATTCACCAAAGATACTATTAGTTTGCTTTGAAACTGTCTAGGGTGGACTTGTGAGATTTTGGCAATTTCGATACGACCTTGCAATGTTTCATTTGTTTCAGTTGTACACTTACAGTTTTTCCACGCTTTGGGATCTTTCTCCCAGCCCGACGACCTCTGCGTTTGAATCGAGAAGAGGAAATTCCAAGGTGTTTTATGAGACGATGTACATCAGGATTAATTCTTCTGTTCAGATTTGAAGTTTGAGATGAACACCCCTAAGTTCTATTGTCAATTGAAAGCAAGAAATCCTGGGTATAGGTCAGCTGATTGACAGTCATTGAAATGTTAAAAGGTCCAGCTTGGGTGTTGAGTAACACAGCTTTGGGCTTGAATGGTGATATACTAGAAATTTCAAAATCATTACAGAAACAGAGAACAAATGTCAACAAAATCAACATTGTGAGATAGACAATTTGGCATATTATCTCAGAGTTGTCTTCCTGAAGCACAAATGAAACATCAGGCATAGTCTTGTAAAAAGTGTATACAAGAAACTTGTTGTTTTTAGTGCTTTTGTGTGAGCTCCACAAAACACTTGCTGCTACCAAGCGCAAGCCTCACTACTACTTCACACATATACCCATGGCAAGCCTACAGTAGAATGTTACACTATAAGTAACGTGCTGCATTTGCTGTAAGAGGATGTGTATTGCTGTGGAATGCCTGAAGAATGTCAGCGAGGATGACTACCTGATTCTGATTAGTTGTCTCTTACCACAAGCATGAATTCCAGAAGACCAATTCAAACTCGCATCTTCACGGGCGTTTGCCAAGGTAAATACAACTTTGCCTTTTCTCGCTACTGGTTTAGCTTTGGAAAGGCCATCACTGCATCACAGGGAAATTTTAACCAAAATAATAATTACCCACATATGCTGGTGGAGTGTCCAGTGTATTTAAGTGAGGACTGTTTGCACTTTCATATGTTGTTACACCCCTTTCTGCGGCCACAAGAGACCACCTCCTGACCCTGACGTTGATGCGTGGTGAAGTGTCGTCCATTAGGGAACATATACCTTAAAGAAATAGGGGAACCTGAACTTACAATTTGGATAGGAAGTATAAGCGTTAACAAGCATTTCAAAGACAGACATCTTATGAACGCACCACCATTTCTCTTTATCACCACCCCTAAGCACAACGTACGGGATGCACGAGCACTATGCAGTAGCCCCATACACGAGCATGTGGTGTCATTTCTAATTTAAATGGTTTTCAAGAAGGTCGATAACTCACTGTAGACCATTCATCTTGCGTCACAAAGTTATTAGTGTTTGCTTTTAGCCGATATATCACCCAATGTTTCAAAGAGTATACTTACCACTTACCTATACCCGTGAAGGTCCGGGTTAGAATTAATCTTCAGCAACCCATGCTTGTCGTAAGAGGCGACTAACGGGATCGGGTGGTCAGGCTTGCTGACTGGGTTGACATATGTCTTTGGTTCCCAAATGCGGAGGTCGATGTTCATGCTGTTGATCCCTGGATTGTCTGGTCCAGATTCGATTATTTACAGACCGCCGCCACATAGCTGGAATTTTGCTGAGTGCGGCGTAAAACAAAACTCACTCACTCACTTGCCACTTACCTGCTGTATCCAGAGTTAAGGTTGTTGAAGAAGTCCTGCCCGGTAAGCTGTTTTTACATATTGTACAAGAGCTGCGTGCGTTGGTGGGATGGCCTTTTTCTAACTGCAGGCACTACAACATCTGCAGCTACTGTTTGTAACATAATCTTTCCATGGCCATATTTTGCAGCATGAGCAACGTGATGTATGATGTGAATATTGACAACAAGGGACACTTGAAGACATATTTATCAAATATTTTGACAGTACCAGGTTTCAACCTTTGAACAGTTACAGCCCTGTCAATAATTAAAGTGACAGTTGACTCTTCTGATATTGCTCTAACATATGCGTCTATATATGCCATCAACAGGCCACGTTTTGTGCCAGTGCGAAAGCATCCAGTTTCTGATAGGATGGTGTCTGCTTTTCATGCTGATCAGAACCATCTAAATCTCCCACGTAACTGAATCCTAATGTACACTCTGATAAGAGTTCTACGTCACTCTTCATTGTTTCCAGCTCTTCTTTACCCCTTTCAAGGCTTTTTTTGTAATCAATCAAAGTTAAAACAATGCGTAAAAGACACATGCTATTACTCAGCTTTGTTCTGTCCACAGACTTTCCTTTGTGAAGGTCTCCGGCTTCTCTTTTACTATAGGCCCCATTTTCACCATTCTCTTCCCACAGAGGTTACTTGTCATATCTTCCTACGAACCTCTGTTCTAATACGGCCATATTTCCCGGTTCTCGTAAAATCCCCTAGCGGCAAAAGATCGCAACACGAATTATCTCCCTTCTTTCTATCCAATCAGAACACGTGTTACATCGACTTAGATTCAACTTGACTAACACAAGCAAATGTGGGGCCACAAATATCCCCCATCTGCCGGGGACTTGTGTTGATGTTACACACAAGACGTTTAATGGCTAGCTTGTCTGTTGTCAACGAGGGCGATGGAGACGCCACTGATCCGCCATAACATGACTGAGTTCTGTCTAGATAAAACGTTTGCACATCGCGCAGGGGAAGAAGTTTAGTTTTCTCGAAGTATACGGAAATTACCGAGGCCTTGCAAATGATCACTTTTGAAACAACGTCGCTGATTGCACAACTAAATCTGATTGCCTCCAATCACGGGTCTTGAACGCTCACACCATGAAAGGGCCGTATTAGAACAGAGGTTACGTAGGAAGATATGACAGGAGTAACCTCTGTGGGAAGAGAATGCATTTTCACATGATACGATGGCCGCGAGCAAAGTGGAGTATAAAAATGCAGTATGTGCGCTACAATTTCCTGAAATGACGGCAGTACTAAAATGTAACCTTTCTGGACAAGGCAAGACGCAGACGTTCAGAAAATGATGACATCTTATTGGCTTGCATGATGCAGGGATGCCCTGTGCCAACATTGGAGCTAACTTCTACATTAACCACATGGCTATTAGTCACCTTAAGAGGAATCTTGTAGCCTTCGAGTAATGACATGGCCACCGGAGAAAGTTAAGTGTCGTCCAAGTTCTGGCAGACTGAGGAGCACCAATGACCATGATGAACGGGTGTAAATTCGTCTGGCAAGACATCACTGAGACCTGTGATGGGGAGTGGGGGTCTCTCGGATTCTCCATCATTACCATCAGAAGGAGGCTGCGAAGTCTGAGGGTACGTCGCCCAATCAGACGCCCCTTCCTCACAGACAGGAACAGACAGAAACGTCTGGTGTGGTGCAAACTCCAAGAACTGCAACTTGAGGAAATGACGTTGGGTTCATTGGTCTCACGAAGGTGGCTTTCTATTACACGTTACCCACGGCACGCATAGAGACGTCGTATCATCAGGAGATGATGCAGCTGGACCTATCAGTGATGGTTTGGGTTGTGTTTCGTTTGGCAGTAAGTCGGATCTCATAACAAAACCTGGGAAACACAAAGGACAACGTTTTCGACAGGAAGTACTGGATACGGCCAAGTGGCCACATTTTGTTAACGTTCCCAATCGCCAGGTATTCATTGATGACAACGCGAGGCCGCGTCGTGCCGTCCTGAACAATTCCGTCGAAACATTCCTCAGATGTTAATAATACAATGCTTGATTGGCAGTTTGAGGAGGAGACTGGCACATATTGAAAGTCCGAGGGATGGCTACACATGATACTGGTGTTGTCGCCTGTGGTGGTTCATACAATCAGAACAACCATTGTTTAAAAACTGCCACGATCAGATTTGTGGGGTAGTCATGGGGACCATACTTTTCAACATTGTTGATGTTCACGTTTTGTGTATATTCTTCTGAGATTGCAGTAAGGTGTTACCATGTTTTAATATTTGTTTTTGTTGAAATCAGAGTAAAATGTGTTACAATTACCATTTTCATCCGAGTTATTTTGGTTTTCAAAGCATATACACCATGTGTTTTCATACTCTTCAAAGCGGGTTATTGGATGATTAATGCTCATGGATTCATTTCATTATGGCCTTGAGCATGAAGTCCAAATTCAATATAGTAACTTATCATTTGTAGTATACTGCCACGGGGCCCTATTAGCGAAGATTAATGTGTCACCATGAGTTTTTCAATTTATAATATGATATTTTATGAACATAAACTTAGTGTCAAGTCAAGTCAAGTGTGTTCATTCATGTTTTAGGCCGTTGGCCCATATGCATGTACATTTCAATACATAATTCATACATAATATTTACAATAGTTACATTGAATGAATCGTAGTTGGTCTTTTTTTTAAGGCTATGAAACATATATGTACATACTTTGGGCATTATTGTATCATTGTCCGTCATCATGTTGAACTTAAACTGGAAGATATTTGGATTATTACCAAAAGTGCAAAAATTAGTGCATTATCATCAACCATCCGGGATACCAAAACCTCACAACTTACTTATGCTGAAATGGTATTTTCTGAAGGAAACGTAAAGAAAATAATTTATCTGGCATTTGCACATTAGACAAAATTGTCACTGAATTGCAATAATCTAATTTGTTTTGATAAAATACTAAACAATAAAAAGAAGTGCACTTTACTGGAATAAAATAATGATAAAATAATGACTGCTCTCTTGAGAAAAACATATCAGAATTATAAGCCACACTTGTTACACATGAACGTGATGCAGATATCATCACAGGGACATGGGGCGTAGTACAGATATCATCACAGGGACATGACACGTGGTACAGATATCATCACAGGGACATGACACGTGGTACAGATGTCATTACAGGGACATGACACGTGGTACAGATATCATCACAGGGGCCATGACACATGGTACAGATATCATCACAGGAACATCGGACGTAGTACAGATATCATCACAGGGACATGGGGCGTAGTACTGATAACATCACAGGACATGACACATGGTACAGATATCATTACAGGGACATGACACGTGGTACAGATATCATCACAGGGACATGACAAATGGTACAGATATCATCACAGGGACATGGGACGTAGTACAGATATCATCACAGGGACATGACACGTGGTACAGATATCATCACAGGGACATGGGGCGTAGTACATATATCATCAAAGGGACATGACACGTAGCGCCAAGGAGCATCTGTAAGGTGGATATTTGGCGCTTTACAAAATATTATTATTAGTAGTAGTAGCAGTAGTAGTAGTTGTACAGATATAATAACAGGGACATGACACATGGTACAGATATAATGACAGGGACATGACACATGGTACAGATATCATCACATGGACATGACACATGGTACAGATATCATCACAGGGACATGGGACGTAGTACATATATCATCACAGGGACATGACACATGGTACAGATATAATCACAGGGACATGATACATGGTACAGATATCATCAGAGGGACATGGGACGTAGTACAGATATCATCACAGAGACATGGGGCGTAGTACAGATATCATCACAGGGATATGGAACGTGATACAGATATCATCACAGGGACATGACACATGGTACAGATATCATCACAGGGACATGACACATTGTACAGATATCATCACAGGGACATGGGACGTAGTACAGATATCATCACAGGGACATGACACATGGTTTAGATGTCATCACAGGGACATGACACATGCTACAGATGTCATCACAGGGACATGACACATTGTACAAATATCTTTACAGGGGCATGACACGAAGTACAGATATCACCACGCTGACATGACAAGTAGTACATATATCATCACAGGGACATGACACATTGTACAACTGTCATTAGAGGGGCATGACACGAAGTACAGATATCACCACGCTCACATGACAAGTAGTACAGATAACATCACGGAGACATGCCACGTAGTAAAGGGAACATGACGGGTGCATTATACGTGGTACAGATAACATCACGGAGACATGCCACGCAGTAAAGGGAACGTGACGGGTACATTACACGTGGCACAGATAACATCACGGAGGCATGACAAGTAGTAAAGGGAACATGACGGGTACATTATACGTGGCTCAGATAACATCACGGAGGCATGACATGTAGTAAAGGGAACATGACGGGTACATTACACGTGGTACAGATAACATCACGGATGCATGACATGTAGTAAAGGGAACATGACGGGTACATTACACGTGGTACAGATAACATCACAGAGGCATGACAAGTAGTAAAGGGAACATGACGGGTACATTACACGTGGTACAGATAACATGACGGGGTCATGCCACGTAGTAAAGGGAACATCACGGGTACATTATACGTGGTACATATAACATCACAGAGGCATGCCACATAGTAAAGGGAACATCATGGGTACATTATGCGTGGTACATATAACACCACAGGGACATGCAACGTAATAAATTGAAGATGACGGGTACATTATGCGTGGTACAGATAACATGACGGAGGCATGACACGTAGTAATGGGAACATGACGGGGACATTATACGTGGTACAGATAACATCACGGGGTCATGCCACGTAGTAAAGGGAACATGACGGGTACATTATACGTGGTACAGATAACATCACGGGGTCATGCCACGTAGTAAAGGGAACATCACGGGTACATTATTCGTGGTACAGATAACATCACGGAAACATACAACGTAGTAAAGGGAACATGACGGGTACATTATACGTGGTACAGATAACATCACGGGGTCATGCCACGTAGTAAAGGGAACATGACGGGTACATTATACGTGATACAAATAACATCACAGAGACATGCAACGTAATAAATTGAACATGACGGGTACATTATGCGTGGTACAGATAACATGACGGAGGCATGACACGTAGTAAAGGGAACATGACGGGTACATTATGCGTGGTACAGATAACATCACGGAGACAGGACACGTAGTAAAGGGAACATTACGGGTATATTATGCGTGGTACAGATAACATCACGGGGTCATGCCACGTAGTAAAGGGAACATGACGGGTACATTATACGTGGTACAGATAATATGACGGGGTCATGCCACGTAGTAAAGGAACATCACGGGTACATTATACATGGTACATATAACACCACAGGGACATGCGACGTAATAAATTGAACATGACGGGTACATTATGCGTGGTACAGATAACATGACGGAGGCATGACACGTAGTAAAGGGAACATGACGGGTACATTATGCATGGTACAGATAACATGACGGAGACATACCACGTAGTAAAGGGAACATGACGGGTACATTATGCGTGGTACAGATAACATGACGGAGGCATGACACGTAGTAATGGGAACATGACGGGGACATTATGCGTGGTACTAATAACATCACGGGGTCATGCCACGTAGTAAAGGGAACATGACGGGTACATTATACGTGGTACAGATAACATCACGGGGTCATGCCACGTAGTAAAGGGAACATGACGGGTACATTATTCGTGGTACAGATAACATCACGGAAACATACAACGTAGTAAAGGGAACATGACGGGTACATTATACGTGGTACAGATAACATCACGGAGGCATGCCACATAGTAAAGGGAACATCATGGGTACATTATGCGTGGTACATATAACACCACAGGGACATGCAACGTAATAAATTGAAGATGACGGGTACATTATGCGTGGTACAGATAACATGACGGAGGCATGACACGTAGTAAAGGGAACATGACGGGGACATTATGCGTGGTACTAATAACATCACGGGGTCATGCCACGTAGTAAAGGGAACATGACGGGTACATTATATATCGTGGTACAGATAACATCACGGGGTCATGCCACGTAGTAAAGGGAACATGACGGGTACATTATTCGTGGTACAGATAACATCACGGAAACATACAACGTAGTAAAGGGAACATGACGGGTACATTATACGTGGTACAGATAACATCACGGGGTCATGCCAACGAGTAAAGGAACATGACGGGTACATTATCATGCGATACAAATAACATCACAGAGACATGCAACGTAATAAATTGAACATGACGGGTACATTATGCGTGGTACAGATAACATGACGGAGGCATGACACGTAGTAAAGGGAACATGACGGGTACATTATGCGTGGTACAGGTAACATCACGGAGACAGGACACGTAGTAAAGGGAACATTACGGGTATATTATGCGTGGTACAGATAACATCATGGGGTCATGCCACGTAGTAAAGGGAACATGACGGGTACATTATACGTGGTACAGATAATATGACGGGGTCATGCCACGTAGTAAAGGGAACATGATGGGTACATTATACGTGGTACATATAACACCACAGGGACATGCGACGTAATAAATTGAACATGACGGGTACATTATGCGTGGTACAGATAACATGACGGAGGCATGACACGTAGTAAAGGGAACATGACGGGTACATTATACGTGGTACAGATAACATGACGGAGACATACCACGTAGTAAAGGGAACATGACGGGTACATTATGCGTGGTACAGATAACATCACGGAGACATACCACGTAGTAAAGGGAACATGACGGGTACATTACACGTGGTACAGATAACATCACGGAGGCATGCCACGTGGTAAAGGGAACATGACGGGTACATTATACGTGGTACAGATAACATCACAGAGACATGCCACATAGTAAAGGGAACATCACGGGTACATTATGCGTGGTACATATAACACCACAGGGACATGCAACGTAATAAATTGAAGATGACGGGTACATTATGCGTGGTACAGATAACATGACGGAGGCATGACACGTAGTAATGGGAACATGACGGGTACATTATGCGTGGTACAGATAACATCACGGGGTCATGCCACGTAGTAAAGGGAACATGACGGGTACATTATACGTGGTACAGATAACATCACGGGGTCATGCCACGTAGTAAAGGGAACATGACGGGTACATTATACGTGGTACAGATACCATGTTGGGGTCATGCCACGTAGTAAAGGGAACATGACGGGTACATTATACGTGGGTACAGATAACATCACGGGGTCATGCCACGTAGTAAAGGAACATCACGGGTACATTATAACATTGGTACAGATAACATCCACAGAGACATGCAACGTAATAACGTAATAAATTGAACATGACGGGTACATTATGCGTGGTACAGATAACATGACGGAGGCATGACACGTAGTAAAGGGAACATGACGGGTACATTGTGCGTGGTACAGATAACATCACGGAGACATGACTCGTAGTAAAGGGAACATGGCGGGTACTTATTCGTGGTGCACATTCACACTTTCCGATGTCTTCAGAGTGCTGTCCGATTCCTTGACTGATGCAAGGACACTGCACGTGTATGAGCGTCCTATTGCAGTCTTGAGAGTTTCCAAGGTGTCAATCGTCAAGGTCATCACTTTAACTGTAATGAGGATACTGACTGACTGACTGAGTTTAGTTTTACGCCGCTTTTAGCAATATTCCAGCAACATCACGGCGGGGGACACCAGAAATGAGCTTCACACATTGTACCCATGTGGGGATTCGAACCCGGGTCTTCGGCGTGACGAGCCAACGCTTTAACCACTAGGCTACCCCACCGCCCCCTGTAATGAGGATAACGATGATGATACCGTTTATAACGATATTGAAACTTTATCAACAGACAGAGTTCGTCAATATCACACTCTTAATCCAAGGTGTTTGCTTTCAATGCAAACATCCGCAAACTGATTGAAAACACTTCATTTAAGAGCGACGCTCAGTGTCTAAACTTAACACTCTCCCGGGAAGTGTTCAAGTGTAATGCATAACAAAATCCTAAAGGTTCCACTCTTGCAGTATAAGTAGCTATTTTTATTAAAGTTGCCGTGTTGTCTCGTTTTGTTTTGAACATTTATAATAGCAAAATATACTTCAATTTTTGTTTTTATTGTTATGAGGATGTGTTTTTGTTAATTGAAATGTCACAAAAGTTTAAAGCGCTGAGTGTGGATTTGATCTCATCTTGAACTAAGGCAATGCAATTTCCCCTGTTAAGTGTAAATTAGAGTTACCCGCCCTTGGTTATACTTCCGGCGAAGGGTCGAGAAGCGCTTCGATGATTGTGTTGTGGCGTACATTTTGCTGGATTTCTAAAAAAGGCACTGTAGACACCATTACGTCATTAGGGGGAAAATTCAAACTCATTGAAACTCTCGTGAATCCGCCTCTATTCTCAAGAAAGCCATGGATACAATATGCCGTAGTGTCAGCTTGGTTCGTTCTAGCCTATTCTTCCCGCAGCGCCAAGTTCGTTGAAAGTGGTCGATGGTTGTTGGCGGTGACTTATCCTGTCAAGGATATCTCAGGGCTGTTCGATAACAAGGTGTTCAGCCAGTCAGAATGATCCCACACAACACCATGACTGAGCCACCCAATCGTACTGTCTAACGTTAGCGGCATGAAACGTGCAACACTTCCTCCTTTACGCCTGTCAGTGAAGTCCAAGGTAGGTTTATGAATATCAAAGTGAGTGAGTGAGTATGGTTTTACGCCGCTTTTTAGCAATATTCCAGCAATATCACGAAGGGGGACACCAGAAATGGGCTTCATACAGTGTATCCATGTGGGGAATCGAACCCGGGTCTTCGGCGTGACGAGCGAACGCTTTAACCACTAGGCTACCCCACCGCCCCTTATAATGAATATCAAAAGAGAGGATAGAATCTGTAAATGTTGTAATAATAATGTTGTCGAATGTAATTTTCTTTACAATGCCCAGCAGATAATACTATGCGTCAAAAAAATATATTAAATGCACAATGCCATTTTAGAAAGGGGTCAAATGTAACATATGTTTTATTTGGGATTACACTTCCTTAGGAAAGTACAGATTCGAGTACTTTTTGGGTTGAGTCGAGTACTTTTTGGTGGCTGAGCAGTCTAGGCGTCTGACCTTGTGTGCTGGCGATTAGGTGCCTGACTCTGAGGGTGTGGGTTCGAATCGGATGGGACACAAACCTAAAAAGTACTAGAATCTGTACTTTACTAAGAAAGTGTAATCCCAAATATAACATGTTATAAATATATTAAAGAACTCTTTTTTGTCCATCCATCAGCTGATACGTTTTCGTCTCTGTTGAATTGTTCAAATGAATTTGTAATTCAAAATGTTGCAGTTTTCACTTATCAAGCCATGTTGATAAGAAAATTGTATATACATGTATATGAAATGTACTATAGGACTTTGGCCTCCTTAGAACTGAAATAAAGATTGATAGATTGACAATTGGTCCAGCGCTCCTGCTCTTGACACCAACGACGTCTTGCAGTTATGTGACGGTACAGCAATCTTTCGATAACCAGTGGACGTCAGGCATACATGTTCCTTCTGTGTAGCCGATTACAAATCGTCTGTCCACTCACCCAAACACCTGTAGCTCTTTGAAGCGCATCTACAATTTCAGACGCACTTTGACCACGATAATGTACGCCAGTCTTCGTCCTTGGTGGACCAGATCAGCGTCTGTCATTGATCAAAGTTATTTGTCTGTGGATATCGCGATTGTAATCTCCTGACTACTGACTTTGAAAAGCTCAGAGCTCATGCCACAATTCTGTCTTTTTCCTACTTCATAAATGCCAGTTGTCTGTCCTGACGTGTCAGATGCATGCTATTTAACATTTGAATCTTACACAATATGGGAACCCCTTTGTCTTACACGTTTCATTATAAATTTCCGACCCCGACCAAGTGTGCATGCGAATCATGAAAAACGCGTGCACAAAATTGGCGTATTTGCTCGACATTCATAACACGTTGTGCATGGAATAACTATTTTCCAAATTACACAACTCCTGAAAGATTTAGCATCAACCTCGCTTTCGATCGTTTGATACCTAACCATTAACTCGTTTGATAAAAAATGGCATTTCACGGAAGGTCGTTTAGTATCCTCTATATATCTGACAGGGACTTAAACATAAACATAAACTGATAGAAACTGCCTACGAAGTGTAATGACTCTCAGCTTTCTACGAGTCAAGCAAGGTCTAATACCATTGTGACAGAGGTATAAGCATTATGACGTCATAACTGTAACCATTATGACGTCATACGTCTAGCGGTATTACACTAGTTTATAGCTAAAATACATGGAATTATCATGAAACGGCCTTCCCATTATCAGAGATTTGCGGGCCGCTGCAAATGATATTGGACCGCTCAACCTTAACGACGGGCCACTATCAGTTCTGTTGTCAAGTGACGCCATAGTGGGTGCGTGGGCTTACGGTTCATTCAACATTAATTGGCTTTCGACTGGCAGATATTCTGGGTCAAACAAGTCAAAGCAACCCGAATTCCCGTTTTAAATAGCGGTAATATTGGCTTTCTTGCTGGTGCTAACCTTAACAATTGCACTATTAAGGCTGTTGATGGACCAAAACCAAACACTGACATAGTCTGACATGTTGCAGGCTATGGTCTTGTCAAAGGCCAAGGTCGAATATCGTCACTTTCTGTTGTGACGTCACTTGAATTGTTCGATGACGTAATTGCATTCGGTCAGTCAACCCCGTCAGAAGTTGGTTTTGAGTAAACTTACAGTCAATTCCTTCTTTGTTTCCTTTTTCTTTTCAAAACAAATTCCATGTATGTTAGTAATAATAACGGTAATGTTATTTTTGAGGGCATTATCATTTGCAGAAGCCCTCGTTTTTTCAATTGTCCCTCCTTCGTCGGGCAGTTAATGGAAGACCTCAGGCAAACGATAATGCCCTCAAAAATAACACTACCCTTATAGTAATATTGCCGTAAAAATATTACACTGCAGTATCTTCCACGGGCGAGGCATAAAGGGACACACCTCAGCCACATGTAGTAATCTCTGGTAGGTTTTTGGATTAATCACTTCTCATACCTTCAAAAGCAACAACATTCTGCGACATTAATTTCACTATTCCCTAAAATATAATGGGCATTGCACAAAGCAATTAAAACGCCACCATGTGCTTGTTCGCTTCTGTAATTGCAAAGAAACGCAATGAATGTTTCCTGAATTTGATTTTTTTTATCATTATTTCATGAAAAAAACAACAAAACAAAAACAATGGCTATTCTCTGTCATCATGCTGGGCTCTGTAGCTGTCATTGTCTTCACCGACCACTGCTCGGTAGCAACGCACCAGGGTGTTGCCAACGATGTCCCACACTGACTGCTGATGGGCTAGTTCAGACCTGTCGACACGCATTGCAGAGGCAGCGTGACGTCGCTCAATATCTAGCATCGACATCGACGACGATTGGGCACCTTGACAATAAAAACCAAAAACACTTGTTGCCATAAAGAATCCGCAGGTTCCAATAAGTTCCATTTTAAGCGCTAATAAAATCCCACAATGAAAGAAAACGGAGACAAAACCCATTTGTTGATATTCCTGTCCGGAGTTGAACATCGAATAGAGTTATAATATTTGCAATTGGGGCTTGAGGACTAGTCATGGCTAAGCTTTACGCTTTACCATGACCGCGTTATAACGAAATACGTTCTACTATGGTACTTGTTGTTGCCTTGCCTTGCACTCGGCATTAAGGGGTTAAAACAAATACTGGTCGACATAGGGAATACAAACCGGCAGAAGCCCTGACTAGCACAAACAACACCCCTGCAGCACACAATTGCAAGTAACACACAACGCTATAATTAAATGAAATAAAGCGACGTTATGAACTACACGTCACGTTTCTTCTATGACGTTGCGTAATACATTCGGCGACGGCGGGCAGCAAGCCTATGATTGAAGCAGATTTGGGTTTATTTCCTCAATTTAACGACTTAGGTAATAAACAGAATATTATATTCGTTTCCATATCATACTTTTGTTTACGACACTCGTGCCTAAATATCGGTATATCCCTCGCTTTCGCTTGGGAAATACCAACATTTAGGCACTCGTGTCGTAAACATAGTATGACAAGGCCACTCACATAATATCCTCTATTTATCAATCTGCAGTTGTGTTTTATGTATTTGCGACCTGTGGGGGTTGCGGGTACACTTATAAGGTACTTAGCAGCCCGTACTTGTCGTTTATAGCGACTAAACGGATTGAGTCATAAGGGTCTGAGACTTGGGCAAATGTTTTGTTTTGTTTGTTATTTGTTGTTTAACGCCAAACTGAGCAATATTCAAGCTATAATGAAGCGAACTATAACTGGACAAGACAATCCTGTGATCAACAGCATGAGCATCGTTCTACGCAATTGGGATACGATGACATGTGTCATCCAGGTGAGCCGGACTGACCACCGATCCTGTCAGTCGCCTTTTACGACAAGCATCACTGTACCTAAGATGATGCTGGTAACGCACGTTGCACTTGGCATGAAGCTATATACTAGATATTAAAATTAAAAGTGCTTATTCTTCAACAAAGACATTAATAAGCAAATTCAGTGCATTCAATGTATTCACACCATCAAAGTTTATCAGTGTGCTAAATAATGCTGATTGTGTACAAGTTGAAGGCTGCTTATTCGAGGGGAATAATCGCCAAGCGATCTTATCCGCCGCCATGTTGAGATCCTGGTAAGGTGCGTCACCAGCATCACCTTACCTTAGGTACAGTGAAGCATGGGTTTCTGAAGACTACCCGGATCTTCACGGGTAACTTGGGCGAATGCATGCCATCGTATCCTTATTGCGTTGATCAAGTTTCAAGTTTATTATTCTAGGTCAAATTCTCGGACCGCCTACTGGGGTATTATATAACACCAAAAGCAGTTTGCGAAAATTAAATGTATAACGTATTAATCATTCGTGATGTATTCAAGCGACAGGTTATATACTATAGATCACAGACACGCTTAAAGTCAACTGACTGGCACGCTGAATATAAGTTAAGAAAGTGTGCGCCAATTCTCCCAAGCGCTATATGTCAGATTGTTGTGTATATAATTATTACCTGCTGACATATTGAGGGATACACGTGGGTTATACACTTACCCCCGAGTGATATCTTGATGTCGGACGTTTTCGCCACGCCCCCTTTCCTTTTAGGTGACGTCACCATCTCAGCGCCCCCTACAATGGAGGAGTACTCTCCCGAGATGGGCACCTTGTCGGGAACATAAGGCACGTACCCGGTTCCCTCCACCCCAGGCATCAACGACGGGTCTGCAACACAGCAACGTGTCATCAGCACAACAGCAACAACAACAGCAACAACGCAATAACTACAATAGTCAAATACAAAGTAATTAAAAAACATACTTTGTCTAACTAACATTATGGGCGTTAAAATACGTCGTACCAAGAAATATTCTCAAGCATGCATGAAATATAATATCTTAGAATATGCTTCTGACGTTTGGGATAATTGTCTTATAGACATCATTCATTACCATCATTTAAAGTTAAATTACCCGGAACAATTCCTAATTATTTCCTATTTGGTGAAAGGAAGATTAATATTCTACACACTAAGTTAAGACATCCGTGTAGTTCTTTAAATGCTGATCTTTTTCGTGTCAATGTATCTGAAAGTAAAGCTTGCCTTTGTGGTGCTCTGGTGGAAGATGCCAGTCATTTCTTTTTTAAAATGTCCAAAGTATGTCAGTTGCCGGTTTGATTTGATACAAAGCTTTGAAATCCTAAAAGTTGGCTTAGATATTAACACCACTCTGTACGTCAGCCTTAGTCTGTCACAAGCTATAAATGAAAATAGTTTTAGTTAAGTCATAAATTCATTGTACGTAGTAAGCGTTTCAATTAATGTGTAATATGTCTTGCCTCTGTTCATTGTCCATCACGTGTATAATTTCCATGTAATTTTCGGGATCGGGCTTAAGTAGGTTGAATAACTTGTGCCCAATCCCTTTCAATACTGAATAATATGTTCAAACAAGCTATCATTTTGGCATTTGTACATAATGTGAGGTGACACCGTTTCGTCTAGTTTTGTCGTGATTTGATTTTAGTGTGTCTGTTTCCGTGGATTAATGACGTGTGTGCGTGGTTATAATCCAATAATCCAAGGAACGTTGCCCTCCCTTCCTTTCAATATCCTCACTCCTCCGAGGGGTCAACTGCAGCATTTGGGTCCTTCATTGACTACCTCACCGGGGTGGTGGGGTAGCCTAGTGGTTAAAGCGTTGACTCGTCACGCCGAAGACCCGGGTTCGATTCCCCACATCGGTAAAATGTGTTAAGCCCATTTCTGGTGTCCCCCGCCGTGATATTGCTGGAATATTGCTAAAAGCGGCGTAAAACTAAACTCAGTCAGTCAGCCTTCATTGACTACCTCATTCAAATTTTAATCATTGAACTTGTCGTGTGTTTCAAATACTTCTGCCGGTCCATCAACACCTAGATCAATTCCTTTCTAGCTTCTTAATCATTTTGCTGATATATTTTGCAACGCCATAAACATGCTGTATCGCGCCATTGCAACGCCTACACCCTCAAATTCCTCCGAGAGTGAAAACAGATCCAAGACTGTGAGTGAGTGAGTATGGTTTTAAGCCACACTTTTAGCAATGTTCCAGCATTATTAGCAATATTCCATCACGGCGGGGGGCACCAAAAAATGGTATTCACACATTGTACCCATGCGTGACGAGTGAACGCTGTTACCGCTAGGCTACCCCATCGCCCTTCCGAGACTTGGATCTGTCCCTGATCATTAATGTTAATGTATGGCACTTACGACTATCTTAGCGCTAAGAGAACTTCGAAAATCTAGGCCCTGGGTGCCGTTCCACTAACCGATCTTAGCCCTACGCCAATCTTAAACCCCTCAAATCCAAATCTTAGCGTGACGTCACGATCGGCATACCGTTCCACTAACCAATCTTACCCAAGTCAATCGTAAAGTTAAGATTCAAAGTCTAAGTTGCTCATGACCAACTTAGAATAGCTAAAATCAATCGTAGAGAAACCAAAATGGTGGCTTTCCTATTCTATGTGAAAAATAAGAGCGAGCATTTCACCGTGAGCGTCCCCTAAAATCCCCCATGAAATGAATTTGTATATTTCTGTCATGTAAACAAACACTGCACTGAAGCCTTACAAATGTCAGGCCAGTCTGACCACTGTTGTCATGGGAACACAACCGAGCGAGTCGGTGTAACACATTTGTACAACAATATTGCAACGTCATGGCAAGCCGCGTGTTATTCAAGACCACTGACAGACTCTAGATACGTTATAGAGGATGCCTCGTCACGCCTTGTTTGTTCTGATTGACAAGGTTCAGGCATATAATAAAAGCTCTGACACAATTGACATTTTTAAGCCCAGACTTAAAACCTGTTCTCAGTATATTACTTATAATCTCGGCTGTAAATACTCTCGTGTAAATTATCTGTACATAGCGCTTTGAGCATGCCCCAGGATGTGGAATAGGCGCACTATAAATATGCATTTATTATTATTATATTATGCCTGATACCCAGCGTTCACACACACTTGCACCTGAAACCAAGGTGCTCACTACCCCTAATATTTTGCTCTAGGTTTTTTTCTCCACGTTTACACTTGGTTGGAAAAATACCCATGAAGGCCTGGATTAGAATATTGAACTTCAATAACCAATGCTTGTCGTAAGTGGCCACTAACGGGATCGGGTGGTTGACACATGTCATCGGTTCCCAACTGCGCAGATCGATCCTCATGCTGTTGATCACTGGATTGTCTGGTCCAGACTCGATTATTTATAGCTAAGATACATAGCGTTCACTAACATGAACGCTCATGTTAGTGAACGCTATGCATCTTAATTAGCTAGATTATTTACAGACCGCCGCGATATAGCTTGACTATTGCTGAGTGCGGCGTAAATCTAAACTCACTCACTCACTCACTCAGTTGGTTCGTAAACTACTTCCAAAATTTGCTATACTATGCAAAGGGAAATAACTCGTGCCTCGCATGCCTCTATCTCTCTCGCACGAAAGAGTCTCGATCTTAGCTAGGATCGGATCGTAAGATCGGGACCGGCTACGATCGGCCTAAAATCGGCTAGTGGAACGGGTGTAACTTTTAGCTAAGACGATTGTAAATTTGGCGTAACTTGTTAAGATTGATCTTAGTTGAGATCGGTTAGTGGAACGGGACCCTGATCTTTAAAAATCGGTAATAGGACATGGACCCGTTGCATGCTGCGACAAAGCTCCCATCTTCGACAGAGACTTACCAAGTCTTACTGCTAAGATAGCCTCGAAGAACAAGATACATATATCCATTGACACACACACCTTCCCACCTCAAGTGAGGTGAGTGAGTCGGGTTCTACGCCACCTTCAGTAATATTTCAACTTAATCACTGCACGGGACAACAGAGATGTGCTTCACACATTGTACCCACGTTGTAATCAAACCCCGGGTCTTTACCTGTATAAGGCATCCTGTTTCTAGATAAACAAAGGTATATAAATCGGGTTTTTCGCTTTGGAATTTGAAGCAATCACACAGTGTACATTTGCAACACATGTTATATTTCGGATTACATTTTCTGAGTAAAGTACAGATTTTAGCTTCGATTGATGAATAATATGTCTCAATAGTATTATGACCATTCATTACGTCCATTGTTAATCTGTTTCTGATGGGAGCGGGCGGCAATAAGTTACATAACTTGTGCTCAATCCATTTCAACATTGAATAAAATATGTTCAAACAAACAAACAAACCCGCATTCTGAGAGTCGGACACGTCTCACCAACATACAAAGTCAGACACGTCTCACCAACATACAAAGTCAGACACGTCCCACCAATATACAAAGTCAGACACGTCTCACCAACATACAAAGTCAGACACGTCTCACCAACATACAAAGTCAGACACGTCTCACCAACTTACAAAGTCAGACACGTCTCACCAACATACTAAGTCAGACACGTCTCACCAACATACAAAGTCAGAAACGTCTCACCAATATACAAAGTCAGCCGTCTAACCACTTTCCCACCACGGCTTCTACAAAATGGAAGTCGGACAACAGGTAGTCTTGACCACAGACTTTGGGTACCCCAGAGCCCCCCCTCTGATAAGTGTAAGTTGGTAAATGGTGTATTCACATTGTACTTTTGTTTGATGAGCTGATATACCCTATGCAGCACATTTTCGCGTCTTCAGTACACCGAGAATAACGTCAAATAAGTGATTAATTGCGAAAGAACATAAACTTCTCTGACATGGGGCCAGCAAAATATAGGAGCACGAACGAGAGAAGTGAAAAAGTCCGCAAAATAAGAAATCTTTGAATTTCCAGATCTATTAAACTGTGAACACAGTAAGACATTCACTGCATTGTAGGCACGACTAGGGCAAATTGTATGGTCTCGCGTGAAATGCAAGCTACAGACCCGTGCCAGTTATATTCAGACACTTGACGTAATTTCCATAGACTTACATGTTAAGTTAGTGTAGCTTAAATAATTTTCATGAATTTAATTTTCGTAAGATCCAAGTCAAATTTGGCACATTTGTGAGGAATAATCTTACCTACAGTCACACAATTTCTGTTTTATCTTCCGTTGCTTATTTATGGAATGGAAATAATTTTATCGACGTATGTACAGTGCCGTGAACTCCTTTAGCATGGCGGCCTATGTGCATTGTGGAAACATACATAAGTTGATAAATGTGATGTCATTAGTTAAATAGTGGGGGACCAATAGTGGTCGTAACATTGAGCTGAATTTATGTGCGCAGAGCAGAGATGATTTCACATTTGCCTGTCACATTTTACAAAGATACATCCTAAATTCCCTTCATGAAAATTATGTATGCTACACTGAAATAATATGTAACTCTATGGAAATTACCTCAACTGGCACGAGTCTGTATATCAATGGTAACTAATAGTGATACTTACCATGAAGTTATTTCCACTCTAAACTTCAGTTAACGGGGATTGAAAAGTGACGTCATAATAAACGACACCACGTCATAAACAGACATTGTGACGTCATTGTAAGGCACCGTAAAGGGCGTTGCTATTCGCTCCGGTGCTCTCAGCTGGGTCCCGCTTCCCCGTGCGCGCCGTCAACTTGCGCCAATGCAAGTTCTCAGTAAACTGACGCCATTTCTCATATCGCGATACAAGATCCGGTACATGCCAAAGAGATGGTAACTCAATGGCTTCGAATTAACAGACATCCACAATATAACTTTTCATTATTTAATATTTCATAGACGTACGCGCTGCGTTTTTGTGAAAACTTTACTGAGGATCTTCCTGAACCATTTTATGTCGTTTTGTAAGACAATGCCAGAAAGAAAACTGAAATTGGATCGGAAATGACTTTTCCACACTTATTATCTTCGTATATTTAGTATGATATCCTGGGTCTAGATTTTCGAAGCCCTCTTAGCTTAAGATAGTCGTAACGTCATGGGTAGTCGCATCTGACTCCAGATAAGGGCCGTATCGACGTAAGTACGGATGGAAAATATACACGATATGGTAGGAAATAATTCAGAAAACGTAGCAGATACGCACCACAGCAATGGTGAAAGGTCTTAGAATTATTTACAGACGTATTTATCTGAAAAAGTATTGTTTTATTGTTTATTGACCTGTTTACACAAGAGCAGCAATGTTGTGGTGCATTTATGAAACAAAACACAAGATTACTGATACGCCATTACATTCCATTCAGCACTCTAAATGTATTCTATGGTTTTCCAGTAATCCTATATTGAACAAATAAGGAGTACGCACTCCTGATGTTTGGGGCCCTGATATCAATATTCGATAGAAAATAACGGTAAACGTAGTGTAAAGTTTTCTTTCGCAAACATTTCGCCGTTTTTCCAATACAACCTCGGCTTGTTCTACACGACAAAGCAGTTTATTTTAACCTTGTCTGAAAATTGTGAGGGCATGAAATATTCTCATATATATATCACCGAAATACCTACATGTGCATGCCGGTAACTCATATATATATCACCGACATAACTACATGTGCATGCCGGTAACTCATATATATATCACCGACATACCTACATGTGCATGCCGGTAACTCATATATATATCACCGAAATACCTACATGTGCATGCCGGTAACTCATATATATATATCACCGACATATCTACATGTGCATGCCGGTAACTCATATATATATCACCGACATACCTACATGTGCATGCCGGTAACTCATATATATATCACCGACATATCTACATGTGCATGCCGGTAACTCATATATATATCACCGACATACCTACATGTGCATGCCGGTAACTCATATATATATATATCACCGACATACCTACATGTGCATGCCGGTAACTCATATATATATATCACCGACATACCTACATGTGCATGCCGGTAACTCATATATATATCACCGACATACCTACATGTGCATGCCGGTAACTCATATATATATCACCGACATAACTACATGTGCATGCCGGTAACTCATATATATATATCACCGACATACCTACATGTGCATGCCGGTAACTCATATATATATATATATCACCGACATACCTACATGTGCATGCCGGTAACTCATATATATATCACCGAAATACCTACATGTGCATGCCGGTAACTCATATATATATCACCGAAATACCTACATGTGCATGCCGGTAACTCATATATATATCACCGAAATACCTACATGTGCATGCCGGTAACTCATATATATATCACCGACATACCTACATGTGCATGCCGGTAACTCATATATATATCACCGACATACCTACATGTGCATGCCGGTAACTCATATATATATCACCGAAATACCTACATGTGCATGCCGGTAACTCATATATATATCACCGACATACCTACATGTGCATGCCGGTAACTCATATATATATCACCGAAATACCTACATGTGCATGCCGGTAACTCATATATATATCACCGACATACCTACATGTGCATGCCGGTAACTCATATATATATCATCCGACATACCTACATGTGCATGCCGGTAACTCATATATATATCACCGAAATACCTACATGTGCATGCCGGTAACTCATATATATATCACCGACATACCTACATGTGCATGCCGGTAACTCATATATATATCACCGACATACCTACATGTGCATGCCGGTAACTCATATATATATCACCGAAATACCTACATGTGCATGCCGGTAACTCATATATATATATCACCGACATACCTACATGTGCATGCCGGTAACTCATATATATATCACCGACATACCTACATGTGCATGCCGGTAACTCATATATATATCACCGACATACCTACATGTGCATGCCGGTAACTCATATATATATCACCGAAATACCTACATGTGCATGCCGGTAACTCATATATATATCACCGAAATACCTACATGTGCATGCCGGTAACTCATATATATATCACCGAAATACCTACATGTGCATGCCGGTTACTCATATGTGTGGACATCTGGAGAGCACAACAAACAATGTTATTGTCGAAGAGAAAATATTTCCAACTTTACTGCTAAATGAAAACACATACGAGTACATATTTCTACCTATTTCAAGCCTATTTATCATAACGAAAGACGGATATTTGGGATAATTGATATTGAAATACCTACGTATGTTCAGTTTACCAAATGAAATAAAATTAGGGTAATTATTAATGGGTTCGGACACCAGGCTTGTCTCCACTTACAACTTACTTAAATGTTAACTGGTGTACGGTAATATCATATTCATTACAAACTGAACATATCAACACACTGGACGCACATCGTATATTGGATCTGAAAAGTGGACGTTATGCGATAAAGCTTTTGCGCTACTTGGGCTACCTACGGCAATAGTACAATTACACAAACATGGAGAATATCATATTGACTACCTGATGGTGTGAATTCAAATGCAAATATTAAGACGGAATAAAAAAATGACTGCCTTAGGTGTTATTTGAAAGTCTGTTATGTTCTCAAAACAGTAAATGTCTCCACTTTTTTTTAAAAACTGATAAAGGCACATTAGGACATTTTTTTGTAAATTTATATAGCGGTATAGCGGTATGCATTCAATATATAAAATGGCTTGCAATAAATAGGGAAATTCGATATCCTCTACGACGTCTAACGAAGAAAGATGCTACACGTGCACAAATACAAGGGGCATAACTCCGCAATACCTAGCTGCAGGGGAGTGGAATGATGAAATCGTAAAACATAACAGGTGGGGTGAAATGGAGTTTAACGTCGTACTTGAAAATATTTCGCTCATATGACGACGTGCATGCGTGTGTGTGTGTGACTGCTTGTGCTAGCCAGACTTAATTATAAGCTGTTTTTATAGTGCTAGCTCACTGAGATACCATGCTACAGTTAAGCATGGGTTACTGCTGATCTTCACCGGTCGTTCGGAATAGCCTGACAAATGTGGTTGGAATAGCCCGACAAGAGTGTTGGGAATGGCTCGACATGAATGTCATGGGTGCCCGGCCTTCCGACGAGAGTTAAAAATATGAATATCTATCAGGTTTTGCTGGAGAGAATATAGTCGTCTTTTTTGCGTGAATATGATGCACATTTAATTGATTGTTGTATATATTAATCATTGTTTAATGTAATAAAACACAGCAGGAATTAGTCGGGATATGGGTGTAGCTGTTCGGTAATACCCGACACCCTTCTACATGTGTTTAGACTTGACAGTCGTCCTCTTCTAATGTATGTTAACAGTAATAGCTACCCACGCATTGAAATAACTTTGATATTGTGTAACAGGTGCGAGTGTTAGATTACTGTCATTGGAATGTATGCATACAAGGACACAACTTAACAGGTTATGATGACATTTTTCGTGTCAACTGGTTTGCTTGTACTTAGACGATGTGTTATATAATGTTGGCTGTAATCATCTTGTGTTCCTAACATAAACAAATTGAAAGAAATAAGAATTCAAAAATATTGGTGTGTATGGCCAATCATTAACGTGTGTGTGTGTATGTGTGTGTGTGTGACTTAAGGAAGACAATATGAGGAATTTAAAACACTATCTACACAGTATGTCTATAAGATGGTGAGGTGAAATTGGGTTTAACGTCGTGCTTGAGAATACGACGACGTGCATGCGTGTGTATGTGTATGTGCGGCTGCTGGTACTAGCCCTAAGCTAGTTTTATAGTGCTAGCCCACTGAGATACCATGCGGCAGTGAAGCATGAATACCCCACTCAGACACATTATACTGACTCCGAGCCGACCAGTCCTTGTTGTACCCATTAATGCCGAGCGCCAGGCAGGGACCAACAAGTACCATACTTTAACGTCTTTTGGTATGACGCGGTCGGGGACTGAACCCACGACCTTCCGCTCTCCGGGCGGACGATCTAACCACTACACCACGGAGGCGGTCATGTCTATAAGAAGACAATATAAGGATTTGAGAACACTATTTACACAGTGTGTTATCATATTGTGGAGTTGTTTGATACCCGTGCTTCCGGTATCATGTACTGTGTTTCTGTATCTCTATTCATCATGCTCAACCTAGTGGTTAAAGCGTTCACTCGTCACAACGAAGACCCGGGTTCGATTCCAATATTGGTATTATGCGTGAAGCCCATTCTGGTGTCCACCGACCTTCTATTGCTGGAATATTGCTAACAGTGGCGTAAAACTAAACCCACTCACTCGAATGCGAAGGACCATGTTTCTTTTTAACGACTGATAAGGTATTATGTTTCTGTTGATGTAAAATCTCATGCAAAAAAAATATTTTTCTCCCAGACTATCAAAAGGCTTGTTCCTTAGGTACTTGAGAGCTTGATGCATGTACACGGGTTGGTTCAGGTGAGTGTGTATACCTGTTCGCCGTGTGTTGTACAATACACACTTGTCCTTCGCGTCACGCTATGCTTCACTGACGTTGTAAGGAGTAGCTATATATAAATTAGTATGCAGTGATTTGTTCAGCAGGGGCTCACATAAATATCTACTTGGGACCCCAGACCTGACAACATGTGTTCTTAATAAATCTAATTTTAATATACTACTTAATGATTACTTCATTCATCTCTACAACTTATTGCATTTTGTCTTATATTCCAATGATTCTACTGTGGTTTAAAAAGAAGTTCAGAAGTATGTTACGAAATTATACAATAACTAAACAGCCTTTGACACCACCACGCAAACAAAAAACAATGTTTCGAAAACAATTTAACGAAAACTATAAAAATACATGAACACTTCTGCAAGTTAGCAACTACTGACACTAATACAAACACAATCACAAAACACTATGTCACGCAATCAAATCTACTTACTTTCCGAGACCCGTGAAGATCCGGGGTAGAATAGGTCTTCAGCAACCCATGCTTGTCACAGAAGGCGACTATGCTTGTCGTACGAGGCGACTAACGGGATCGGGTGGTCAGGCTCGCTGACTTGGTTGACACATGTCATCGGTTCCCAATTGCGAAGATCGATGTTCATGATGTTGATCACTGGATTGTCTGGTCCTGACTCGATTATTTACAGACCGCCGCCATATAGAATATAGCTAGGCTGACTACTTTTTGACCGACCCTCGTAAAATATCACTTTATCAGCAACATCTGCTAACTAATACGAGAGTACACACTGCAATGAGTACTCGTGAAATATTTGTATGATTTGTGTAACAGACTACATTATCAGTTAAACACATGTCTTTTTTATCTGGAGTGTTTTCATTTCCCATAAACGGAACGAAACTAAATGCACACATGAATAATGGAATATGTAAAACGTTGATGATTAATGTCGTCCATGCATATGCTCCTATATTACTCCTGGAAATAAACTGATAAAGAAAACCAACGTCCACACAATGCCTTCATTTCACGAGCCTGTGATGCAGAGTTAAAGTTGCTAGCTCTAATTTGAAATATGTTCCAAATTATTGTCCTCCTGAGAGGGTACGTAAGTCCCAAAACATTCAAAGTTAATTTAAACCTTCTACTATTTTTAATCGTAGCATATATGTTATTAAGTTTAAAAATTATCTAAAATTGCCAATAGCTGAAGGGATGGTGTAAATCCAGCTAGGGTCCATGCAGGAAGCAAATGTACTGTAAGTTCCTCATGGTCCCTGGTATGGTGATCTACCTTCTGTCTTTGGCGGTCTATACCTGTTTTTATATTGTATTGTCTTGTGTAGTTAAAATTGGAATGTAACTGTGGTGACACTTACATCGGTGAGACTGGCAGACCTATTGCCACTCGGATAAAAGAGCACAAAACATCTGTCAACAAATCAGACTTAAAACCAGCTCTTTCTGAACACTTAGTTAAGAATCCTGACCATACCATCAACTGGCAACACACAGAAATCTTAGCCGTCAACATTAGCAATTAGCGTAAACGGAAATTAATGGAAGCTATCCACATCAAACGTTCCAAACCGGAGTTGAATAGGGACCAAGGTGACTTCCTTCCCAATACTTGGTGCATTAACTAATTTCCCCCCAACAAAGGTGTTTACCAAACATGCTGTACATCCCATCGTCTAATTTCTATTATTGTACATCTCAATCACCTAATCTCTATCACTGTATATCCGTTACTGGCTTCCATCTGTGGTCATTCACTCTATGTAAACATGTTGTACAAACAGTATGTATTTAACTTAATCCCCTTACCAATCTGCTGTAATAACAACTCTGTGGCTTCCTGTATATACTATATATACCTCTGTAACCATTGACTGCCATTCACCTGATGAAGGGGCAAGTATAAACCCAGAAACGTCGTGTGTAAATGATAAAGAAATTGCACATCCATATCAAGTGTGTTGTATTACCCTACCAACTTCTAAATGCCTATCAAACATCCTTGAATAATGTATTTCAGGAAATAACCTATGTTTTTTCATTGATGATTCAACCATATCTGACATCCAGCCACTACAACCTACTCTGCTCTGGATCTGGCACTCTCCGATTCCACCACGTGTGAATTTGAATGGATGGTCCATTATGACCTGTGTGGGACTGATCACTTTCCCACCACTCTCCAAACTACCAACCCTGGTAATGATCCACCTTTATCGTGAAGGAACGTCACTCATTATATGAGTTACTATGTACTGATCACTTATAACATGATGTTTTCACAAACAGTGAAGATCCGGTACAGTTGTTCTCAGATATACTTAACGACATTGCTGAAAATTCCTAAGTCCTCTGCAAATCCACATATTCGTAAACTATGGTTTAATAATGAATGTAAACCGACCAGAAAGTGTAGGAAGAAAGCTGAAAAAAAATATTTTTGCATATTGCCATAATCTAGATGCAGTTAAAATTACTGATGCCAAGGCTCGACGCGCTTTTAAACAAAGTAAGCCTCAGTTTTGGAACTAAAATAAATTCTAAAAGAAATCCACGTAAACCTGTGTTAAAGGTGTGGAACATGATACAAGGAATAAAGGGCAAACGTTCAAAATCTACTGTTCACCATCTGAAGTACGGTGATAACTTATTAACTAAAAAAACTGACATAGCTAATGAAATTGGCGAAATTCTTTCCAAGCATTCTTCATCATTAAATTATGACCCTGAGCTTTAAAAATAACAAAAACATCCGGAGAAATAAAATTCATTTTAACCCAGATAATGGTGAAGACTGCAACGGATTGTTTTCGTTACATGACCTGGCTCCATACTGCCCTTGAGCAAGCTCATGATACAGCATCAGGGGTTGATCTACTATCAGACCCAGAATACAGCTAAATGTTTTTGATACAATATGGACATCAGGGATTTCCCGCACTCGTGGCATACTGCCATTGTAGTCCCTATACCTAAGCCTGGATGGGATCATACTGATCCATCTAATTACAGAACCATATGTTTAAAGAGTTGAATCTGTAAAACAATGGAGCAGATAAATTTAACAGATTACTTTGGTATCTGAAAACCAGTAACTTAAATACTTATATACGAGGTGGTTTCCGGAAAACTCGCAGTACTATTGGTCATGTAGTACGATTGGAATCCTTTGTAAAAGAATGATTTTCGCAATTTCAAGTGCGAGTGGGTTCTACCCTATCTGATCGTTACAATCAGGATAGGGGTGATCCACAAGGCAGTATTATGACTGTCACCTTATTTAGTGTTAAATAAATAGTCTTTCAAAGGTTTGAGCTGATTTAGTAGATGGTTTAATGTTTGTTGTTGTAAAAATGCGCCTGCAAAAAAGAGACAGCTGCAACTCTGTCTCAATAATATTCACAATTGGTCAATTGAAAACGGTTTTTAATTCTCTAAATCAAACAATAATTGTATACAGTTATAAAAACCATAAATTAAAAATGCATAAAGACCCAGAACTATTGAAAATGGCACGTCCATCAAAGTTGTTAAGGAGGCCAACTACTTAGGACTTTAAGAAAAACTCTAATTTGCCCTTTTTACCACATATCAAATACCAAACATCGATCATTGGTCCGCTTCAAACTTGATTATGGCTATATCGTGTATGGTGGAGCCTACAAAAGCAACATAAAGCTATCAGATTCTGTCCACCACGTCTAAGACCTTGTCTTGGGTCTTTAGAACTTATGCTATTGACAGCCTCTATCCCGAGACCGATGAGACCCGTGTGGAGATCCGGGTTAGAGCTGATCTTCAGTAACCCATGCTTGTTGTAATAGGCGACTAACGTAGATGAATACTCATACTGTTGATCACTGGATTGTCTGTTCCAGACTCGATGATTTACAGACCGCTGCCATATAGGTGCAATGTTGCTGAGTGCGGCGTAAAACTAAATTCACTCATGAGACCGATGAGCCATCTCTTAACCAATGCCGTATAAAATATTCCTTACAGTATATCACAAAACTACATTCTAACGAGCCCAACCCTGCATTTTATCGTCTTTATCCTCTTTATCAGGATCTGTACAACAAGAAGTTGTCTCTTATTCCACCTCCAGGAATAAGAATCAAACCTTTTCTTTCTGCTTCTGGCATTGACCTTGAGTGAGTGACTGAGTTAAAATTTAAAGTCACATTGGCAACATTTCAGCCATATCGTGACTAGAACTAGTTCTAAATTAATATATATAAACCCTGTCAACGAAGGACAGTAAAAATACTAGATTATCACAAAATGAGTTAAGACTAGCTATCTTTAAAAGTAGAAAACTATTTTTGGACTTACAGTACTTTGGCTACCTGCATGGACCCTAGCTGGATTTACACCATCCCTTCAGCCACTGGTGATTGTAGTGAAATTTAGCCGTTATTTAAAACAACAATTATTCTACGATTAAAATAATTTTGTAGGTCGAAAGGAGGACAATACTTTTATTCTACTTATATTAAAAAGAAACTATCTGCACAATATCAAAATGTATCAATCAATTCAATTTCTTTTAAAAATCCAAGGATTAAATGAGGAGCAACGTAATTAAGAAGATCCTTCATTGTTTTCACATCGAAATATTTTCCCTTGTGATGGCAAAATCAATACAGTCAAGCAGGCATTGAGCCAGAAAATATACCTTCTTCCCGTCAGCTTTCTTCGCCTCCTTGGAAACTGGTGAGACCACAAGTTGACCTGATACTTGCCACATTCAAGAAATCAGAAACCAACAAATTACAGTCTGAACAGGAATTTAATCAATTAAAAAGTAAATATAATACATACAAATCCTTATATACAGACATATCCAAGGATGGTGGCGCAGTGGCTTGTGCCATCATCATTGGGACGAGAATAATATCCTCCAGATTACCAGATGGCAGCATGATATTTACAGCAGAAGCAAACACAATACTAACAGCTCTTAAATACATGAACAGACACACTAAATATAAACAATATAGCATCTTGTCGGGCTCTCTTTCGTGTGGAAAGGCTATTCATAAGGTATCTCATAGACATCAACTTTTAATTGAAATTATTGAATTATATAATGATCTTGCTAGTAGCCAATACGACATCGTCCTCTGTTGGGTACCCAGCCACGTTGGCATTTCTAGTAATACAATGGCCGATTTCGCTGCTTAGGCAGCACTCAACAACTCGTCTTCTCATCTCTATCATTAAAGTACTCACAGAAATAGAATTTTTTTACATATATTTCGTAGTTTTGAACACAACTAAAATTTGATTGTGAAATATTTTATGACTATCGTTACCACCAACGCTGTTACACTTTTTGTAACATCATCCAAAATAGATGAAATAGTTTACAGGAGAGCAAATTGTGTCATTTTTACACCTTCGAAATCAAAATGTATGTTTCTAATGCAAGCTACAGTATGCAAATGAGATGTACTCTCCATAGGTTCGCGTACATAATATTCTTTTATGAAAAAGTCATATACCATTCATCCTTTACTTCTTGTATCCTAATTGATATTTAGAATAATTGATTTAGGATTTTCTCAAAACTCTTGTTGAAAGTTTACGTATACTATTTTTTACGAGTCTATTCATACATTTGATTGTCAATTGGACAATGGTTATGACAAAACAAGAGCAAATGCATCCTCCCGTCTAAACACTGCTGCGGGTAGTTGTTACCACCCGTTGTTGAATGCGACGTAAGTAATAACATGTTTCTAAACTTGTTGATAATATGCAATTTTTTGTTATATTATCTGTAAAATGGTATTTTTGAGGATAATTAGAGGACTAAATTAAAAGGCCTAGTTGGGAAAAACATAGTTCTTAAAATATTTGTTAAAGCTCTATCTTAAATAATGTAGAAAACAAATAAACGCCAAACACCATTGTATTTCTAATTCCGTAAGTAATTTAGTACTTACATCCGTGATCTGAGGCAGAAGAAATGGGACAGCCAGGGAAGTATCAATAAATAACATGCAATAAAACGTTATATTGGTTAAATTTACTTGGGTTGTCAGTGGATCCAATGACAGTTGGACTGATTGGTTCAAAGTCTTGAATGAATGAATTATACTCATAAAGCCGCAGATTTTGCACTTAGTTACCTATATATTTATGTTATTATCTACGGCCTACATACTGCTAATTACTCACTGGAATGTTTTGAGAAGTTATTTTAAAAAAACCCCACTAGAATACAAACAATACTAGCCCAACCTTTCCATCACCTCAACAAAAATAACAAAAATAGAAGGAAACAATAAACAATGGCAACACAAATACAAGCATAACATAGTCACGTGCTTTTTAAAAACCACAAGTGCACGTATAGAGGCAAACGATTTTACATGCGCAACAGCGGAGAAAGTAACATAGTCCATGTTCGTATGGACATGGTTTTGATTTGGGAAAGTTGCCTTCTTTTGAAGAAGGTACTGCATTTCTACCAGGGATCATATATTGGTTTACAATCTCTGACACTACTGAATAGTAATTTTTTTATGACGCGTTAACATAGGGACGAATCAGTCTCCATTTTCTGTGGAAACAGATTCATTGGTCGCAAGAGGTCAATACGAATAGATCAGCAATACTCAGCATTGTCATCAGGTATTCGCCAAACGGGTAAACATGTCCTTGATTACCGGTAGCACATTTCGCTCACGCAATCTAGTGACACGATGGTGCATTTACTGATGTTGTTAAAACTAAAAACAATATTTTAATTTGGAAATTTCATAGGTATAATGTTGAATTATAAAATCTCGAGGTTTAATCAATTGCATTTGTGCACCTTATTTTTGATAAAGAAAACGTAGGGAGACATGGTCCGGTGACATCAGTTCGTGAATACTGGGGTGATTTTTTCCATGAATGTTATATTGTCCTGGCGCTGACTGTCATATTGCCTCTTGTAGTTATCTTCAGCAGGTCCCCATTCTCGTCGCGGGCGTAACAAATACTGTAAAGAAACCCACCAAACACACTTAATTCTGTTCAACATGACACATATAGACCAACAGAAAATATATTACTTTCGGCTCAGTAGTGTCAACAGAAGGATATTTGTGCAAAGGAAACATGCATATTAGAGATTGCTAAACATCATTATAATACAACTTCTCTACAATATTAAAAGCCAGGAAGGATATCACAGTTAAGTTTCAGCCGACGTGATTTGGAAAATAGCTCTAGATGCTCCTTAGGTGTTCTCAAGCCACATGGACAACGACATTCCAAAATAAGTTCATGCACGCACACCGAAACAGGATAAAGAAATATCCGGGTACAGGGGCATGCAGTTGTTTGAGTTAGTTTGGTGGGACTTGAGTTCAATGTACGTCACTGGCTTAGAATATTTCTAAACAAAGAGCCTGATAACCACCTGTATTAAGTTCAAGTTCTTAAGATGTATCGTTGGACTACGCACCTAAAGACGCCCCAACTGATATTGTGTTGATCACCCAAACAATTACAAGCTTCGTTCACCTAGCTTCATTCAAGACAGAATCATTACCTGAGAGGAAGGGACAAGTGCCAGCAATACAAACACGGCTACTAGTGCCAGTGGAGCCAGCGCTATGAACCACCCCATTACGTGGGCCCACACTGGATAACGGATCTCTTGAATCCATGGCGTAGAACGATGGAGGAGTGTAATTGACAAAGGATATCACCTGGAAAATCTGAAAGAAGCAATTACAGTTGTAAACATTTGAAGTTCACACGTTACTTCGTTTAATGGTGATATATGATTTATCTCAAGATACTATATATCGGGATATAACATTACCAGGAAGACGGGCGGAAGGATGAAACACCAGATGAACTTGATGACTATTGGAGGTGGAGTGCCAGTCATCATCTCAATATCCCTGACCAGCCGACCCATGCCTGAAAATGTGGATGAGGTTGAAATGGCTATAAATGATACAATGATGTGACACAATAGACCGATATGAACAGAGCAATGTTTCAATTAATTGATAAATAGGTTAAAATACAGTTTGCATACTTGGCTACGACGTGTTGCATTTTCTCTTTAATGACGTGGATGACGTGTGATGGAACAGTTCTGCCTTTCAAATTTATTGATGAATCTTTCAGCAAATAGAGAATGTAATGAATAAGATGAATCCTAGGATTTGAACGGGGATTGTAATGGTTTCATAGTGGAAGGGCCGTCAGCATTATGATTAATATAATACACACACATAGCTAATATTCAAAAATGTCGTCTTCAGTGTGTAATGATTCAAAACATGAAGAAACCATGTATGTAACAACAAGAACAGTATAAGTCGCTGTACCATACCGTATATCCATCCAACTGTAATGAATTGAAGGATACCAAGAATATATATTGGCACTATATATAGGTAAGAGTCAACCAGTGTCATCAAAATAACCCCTCCCTGCAAACAGAAACGGTTCAGTTACTCTTATATCATTCGAATTACGAACATGGAATTATACATTGCATTTTAATATATAGATAATACAGAAGTCATATATATGCCATCCATAGATGAGGTTAATATAAACAATGAGATGGAGGTTTTATTAACAGTGGTCTTACTTTAGCCAAATATGGAAGCGTAAGCAGGAGGGTTGCAATGCAGGTAACCACAGTAACCATGATTCTTATCATGCGAGATCAGCGTGGCAGGCTGTCAACTACAGCTGTGATGATCATGTCTGCATATACAAGCTGAAACAGGAGATTTTCTTATTTTTCATTAGCAACAGAACAGAGTATGCTAATACAGGGACCGTAACCCCATCCTTAAGGGTGTTCATGGCGTTACATTATATCCATGGTCAACCTATCAATGGGCATTCACACTTAATGGTGAATACACAGGTACCTGTGGTTATATTCTGGAAGGTCGTCTATTGACAGAGGCGCATGTCGTCCACCTTAGTATCCGTTCGCCATTGGCTGAAGCACTATTTGGGCTAGGAAAAACATTAGCTTCAAAATGTTGCTCATCCATTATTTCTTCATCAATGTCGCTTTATCTTACACGGTTTGTTACCTTTGGCCTATGCACCGATTGCCAAGTACGTTTGCAAGTCTTTATCAATAAACGAATTGACTATCCATTCGTAATTTGATGATATATAAATAGTGTGCATTGTTAGGGGCACAAAGTAAACCGTCATTATAGAAATCCCACAATTCGACAAAATAATTTTGACTGTCTGCTGATCAATTCAAGTTCAGCATTGACGTATTATGTTAAAACAAATTGGATTAATATTGCTTAAATTTACCTGAGGAATTCAATCCGACAAGAAGAAGAATAAAGAAGTAAGCAAAACTCCAGAACTGGGACGCCGGTAGATGAAACAGCTCCGGGAGCAAATCAAATGCGCCCCTGATGCCTGTTAACATAAGGTAAGAGCTACGTTTCTAATAACAGATTGCCACCATTCTCGATAAAGTTGTCAAAGTTGCATGAATCAATTTTAGCGTCAGGGGAATATCATTTGTTAATTTATACTTATGACACTTAGGGCAAGAGTCATACGATCAAAAGACAAAACAGTACGTTTGTGATTAAGGCCTTCGAATGTTAAAAGTCAGTATTGAGTTGACAGACACATTGTCTCTAGTCTGTAAGAAGTTAGAAATGAGATATTTTCTCCAGTTGTAAGAACAGATCTTAGCATAGTGGGATATTATCCATGTATCTGTGACCACACTTATATAATAAGTTAT